>NC_056727.1:713768970-714044878 GCF_019279795.1 Protopterus annectens | reverse complement strand
CCCACCTTAAAAAAAAAATTTCCCCCTGTAACCCTACCCACAAATAAACCCGGTACCCCAAGGGAAGGAAGTTCGCCAGGGTGTAAATTTGAAAATTTTCCCCCTTTGAAAACCCCTCAATTTTTAAAACCCCCCCCGCTCTTTGCCAAATGTTGTACCCGGGATAATAACCTGTTGAAACCTCAGAGTTTCACACTGAGGATGGAACAGCTGTCCACCATGCAGGTCTCCCCACTAGGGTTGCCACCTGTTCAGATGCCCAAGGTGGGACATCCGTTGTAGAAATGTGAGAATTTGCAGGATAAAACATACCCCCAGCCAGTGCAAAGGACAGAATTACACTTGTATGCCAAGATAAAAGCTTATTCCATAGCATTTGAATAGCTTATGCTATCCCAAATAATATTTATGTGCTCCAGATACAAAATACATGTATCATGCAACTAGTAAAGAAAATAAGAAATATATTTTTGTCTTAAAATCACAGGACATTTGCCATGTCTTAGGTTTCATCGCAGGACACAACTATCCAAAGTGGGACTTCCCCTCGCAAAGAGGAACAGGTGGTAACCCTACTCCCCACTGAATTATCAACAGTATATATTCAACTCAATCACATACCGACACCACCTCCCAACCTATTACAGCAACAAAATCTGGACAAAGCCTAAAAGGATGGGTGGACAAATATGGACAGATGTAATTACTGCTCTCACAAACTTCACAGAATAATAGTATGTACATTAGCATGAAATGTTGTGAAGGATGTGGGGTAGTCCCCGAGTATTACAGAGGTCTGTACATTTATACTGTAACAAACCTTCACATATGTTGACTGTAGTACTGCATACCTGTAGTTAATTCATAGTTAAGTCATGTGCAAAATAATAATCCTCATATGAATGAATACAGGAAATAGTCAAATGTGAATGGGAACGCCATTCACCGTGGATTATGTATTGTACCCACCCCCACCCATATTATGTATTGCCAACATTAAAAGTTGCTGACAGGTGCCCAAACACCTGTGTCTGTAAACACAGATAAAATATTTAAAATGGACAAAGCCTGTCCATGTGCTTTGTCTGACATTTGAACATGGTCAGGGCAGTTCCGTTCACCAGGCAGACAAGCCTAAACCCAGATCACCACATGAACACCCTGACAATTAAAGACCTGTATGTGTCAGGACTATAAGCCTTGGGGTTCTGAATATCCCTGCGGTGATTAAATATGCAGCTTGGGTTGTGTGTATGCCCTACAGATAGAATGTATGTTTAGCAAATGTGCATGAGCATGGGAGGGTAGTGTGAGCCGTCTACATTGCTATACAGTGTGAAGTACAAACACTGTGCCATTGCATGGCAACATGAGGCATCTATGTTGCTGTAGAATGCATAATATGTGCACATTGCATAGCCATAACTGCAACACAGTCATGATGTTCAACAGATCGTATATGGTAGACTTCAGTGACACCTACAGTAGCTGTGCACAGGCTTTTAGGTTGTCCAGTGTACCACATCAACTGTATAATCCGTCAACTAAGGCTATAATTGGACCATGTGTGGACAATGTGCAACAGGGTGTATACATATCCCAAGTACTGTGTGGCTACATGTCTCTGGCCATCCCCCATGGCCATGTGTGCACATGTGTTGGCCAATTGTGTGTGATGGGCATCTCTTCCACATGTCTGTGTTGTCCCATATGACATACACCCATAGATGTCAGATATGTCACAATCCACAGGGCTATGCAGACAATGGGTTGTATGTTTGGTATGTGGGGTATAGGCCATGTGATAGTGTGACAATATTGCAGACAGAACACTACAGGTCTGGGATATGTCAGGTGGCACATCACAATGTGTGCACCCAATGCAGGGGCATATGACACAATGGTGACACCTGTGGGCTGCCCTTATCACAGCTCACTGTGTAGTACTGTGTGCGTACCACACATGTTGTTCCAATACATACTACATATGCCTCCATTGTAGAACTCCTCCACCGTTGCATGCACAGCTGACCACACATGTTGCAATGACAAATACTGTAGTTTCAAGTTGGTGTATCATCACGTTTGTATATATTGCACATGGGTGGCGTGTGTGAATGAAGGGTGGTGCGACCTGCATATCGTGACTGGAACAAACATCAGGTGTGCAAGTGTTAACTGGCCACATGGCAAATAGATCTACACTGTAACATGCCTGATACTGATGACAGTCTCACCTGCAACGGACCCATGTCTGTGCGGCACACCAGAGGTACGTGTATAGGGGTGACATACCAGTATGAACATTATCCATGACTGTAGGACAGCCACAGGTTGCACTGTGCATGTGAACACATTCACCTGTGTAATAGCATATAGTATGCACATGTGTGCATACACAACATAGCATACTGTAGTATGCAGCATGTGTGTCCACATACCTTGCATATGTTGTGACTTTACATAATGTACAGTGACACATGCAACTGCATGGGATATAATAGCCATATGTGCAGTACTGACTTACCAGGCAACTCCAGGCTCATTGGTTGGGAGACACCCACCTCCACAATGGTAGCTAGTGTTTCTGGATGCTGTTCCCTGGGTGTCCCCAGACTGGCCAGTAGCTCCTCAGTGTGTGTGAGTGGGGGCTGGGTTGGTGGCCCACCACCTGTTCCACCTTGTTCCCTGGTAATTGCAGTGGCACTCTGTTTTGCATGTCGTATCAGGTCTGTGCAGTGTCTGCGCACCTGCTGGTAGGTGCGGTTATGGCCACCCACATCGTTCACCCTCCTGCGTAGATCCTGCCACGGGTTATCCCGCTGCTGGGCATGCTGTGGCACATGGCTGAACAACAAGACATAGTTGTCATGGAGCTGTGGGATGAGGACATCATCCTCCTGGCGGGTGTATGCTGGGAGGCATGTACGGGGCATTATCTGTAAGACATAATGATGGTGACAGGTCACAGTTTCAGAGATGTACAGAGATACTGCTGCACATACATTTCTATGACATCTACTACATCTGCACAGTTATCTTTGCAAAGCATCATGACACTGACATGACTGACGTGTTTGTGTCACACATGTCACACCCATTATGCATTGGATATCATCACCATATATGTGTGTCAACCTCATTACAGTGTTCATACTCCATGTAAATGCTGTCTTACTGTGGGCATGTCTATTTGCCTGCACTTGTGTTCTTACCTATCTGCACATGCCTGGATGTGTCCACGGTACTTCTGTTGACCTGGATGCTGTGTATATGTCACATATCAACACAGACACAGCCGTAATGGACTTGAGCAGTGACAATGCACACATACGCATGGACACCTGTACATGCATGTGTTTTGCCATATACATCTACACAGCACTGTACAACTGTTCAACATCCTGCCACGGATCGCCTGTATTGCACATGTGATAGACATGGGACAATGGTTAGTCAGACGACATTCGCAGGGATGGTTATCAACCATAGCATGTGCGGGCACAGTTTCCAAGCTGTAACAGACAGCCATTGTGCCACCGCAAGGTGCATCAGTGCCACATTACTGATCCAGTCAGTTGATAGTACATCTACCATGCGGCCATCACACCATGTATGACTGGGATGACATGTGCAGCTTTGATGGACAGGGTTGCATGGTATGGCGGGAGTATGTCATATATATGGCACAGGGATCTGTCCAGCCTGTGGTGATCCTAGTATTAGGACGGTGGCTGTCCATGACATATGTCATATAGATCAGGATATGGACATGTAGCATGTCCATCATCATGGTGTATCAAATGTCCTTCTGCAAGGTAGACAGCATGCTGCATAGTGGAGGTGTTGATTGTGAAGGCTGGCATCGCACATCCATGCATAGCCATTACCCCTTATAGGTGGTATGTGATCCAATATTGGTCACCCCAGTGCTGTATATGCCTGTCCAGTGATCTCCGTGCTCATGGATGGCACCCTGACATGACATGGGTACCTCATATGAGTACCTAAGGGGCCTGGAGACGTCACCATGTTGGGGGTGCACTACTCAGCACCATCTCTTACACAGTGTCCATAATGTTGATCACAGCCTAGGTAGTAGTTTATGGGTACAGGGATGTTCACCTAGCAGTGACACTGCTGGTATCATCCATCAGACTGTGCACATATGTCACACACCTCACCCACACAGCCCATTCTGTATGTTGTTCACAACACTGACACAGCTATACTGATAGGTCATGGCCATTTACAGCCTTACATACACAGATGCCTAACATTTGTTAGTGTGGTATGGGCTACAATGAGGGTGGGGTACAACACATTAACCCTGTTCTACTGTTGCTGGCACTGGTGTGCTGTGCACATGTCACTCTTGCACCTTTTGTAGTTGTGAGTCTGTCAACAGGCCACTGGTGGAACACTCCTGTGACATGCAAAGGTATTTGTAATCAAATATCCATGCTGTCTTGTACATCTGTACTGCTAACATCTACAGTGCTAATGGCTCATGGACATGCACACCATACTCAACAGGGTTATAGTGTGGTGCCACCCTAAATAACTGTCATCACCACTTGTGGGTTGATATTATCCAACACCCTATCTGTATTGTATGGTCATGCTAGGCACTTGTTCAGAACTTGTGAGCATGTCATGAGCTACTGATTACTATAGCACCCATTCTACACCATTTCCCACAGGTACACTGGCTGTCCTACACTTCCCAGCTTGCTTAAGGTACGACAACTGTTGTACACACGTAACGCACATATCCTGTGGGACATGGTTGTATATACAGGCATGTCCAACTGTCATGTACCAGTGCTACTGCCTGTCTATATGAGGGATATGCCATACATGTGGCAATAGAGCAATTGTCTCATGTACACATTCAATGCTCACCTCCCAACATACAGCACTACAGCCTGTGGGGGATGCACTTCTGCAGCCGTGCTGTGGGCATAGCTCTCAGGTGTACCTCATTACGAGGAACGTACCTCATTTGGGGTTTTAAAAGGTGCATGTTCCTCAAGGTTCCACATTGGAAGGGTCTGTCACACATTCATTGTTGTAAATAGTTTACCTGCTAGCCATGGCTAAATAGATGGGAATCATATTAATTCATTGGAATATCTTTTTTATACGTAAGACCAGCCTATTTTAGCCATCATATGCCCTTCCTAGTTGACGCTGTTAGTAAGCCAGTTGTAAGTGTTCCACGTTTTGCCCATTTGTCACACAGTATGAGGGCTAATGTTCCTCAGTTTAGGGACAGGATGTTGACAGCTATGGCTGGGGGTAATGCTGTCACCAACCCTGACTGCACCTGACAGTCATTTGGGGATGTGTAACATTCGCAACACACCCCACCCATCACATAGTCTCACATGATCTACACCACTGGCCACACCTCCGAGGACAACTTGTGCAGTACATCTCCATACTCACTGTAGTCACCAGAGGTAGCCCCCATCATGGAAGACAACATCACCAGCTTATAGCCCACAGACTCATGTGTGCCCATCACATACAGCCAATAGTGAGTTATAACATTCACAACACACCAGTCATAGCTGACTCTGTAGGGAGTCACACTGCAGTTCCACACAGCAGGCTACACAAGGCGTAGTCGCATCTTGCTGTTGGGTAACTGCTTCTGCAACATAACCTATGCACCCATGCCACACCTCACCAGGTACGATATGACTGTCATTCTCCGTGTTAGTATGACTGCCCTGTGATGCCACTTCACAGACTACGTGTGCAGGGACATGCAATAGCTCACCAGTCTTATAGCCCTGAGGGTGTGGGCTTAGCCCTGGGGAGCATTTTGCATTCGTCCGGACATGATACCACTGTACAATGACTGACTGTGTCACTTCAACAGTTGCCTATGCTCCTATTGTCATTCCACAGGCATGTGGTATCTGTCATATGACTGTCCTGGTCAAACACAATGCTGTGGCACAGATGACTTGCACCTGTCAGCCCTGGGAGTACAGCTCACATGTAAGGCTCTTGCTGCTTCTATACTGCCTGTCTTGCACAATTTCCAATAACTGTCACCGGCAGGGCGGTAAATGGCAGGCACGACATGGGGTCATGTGACACAATGCTTGCATCTTCCTCTGTGATGCACGCAGGCAAGGCACACCTTATAATGCACCACTGAAACATCTCTGCAGTGACTGGGACCTGCCTCTAGGCTCTGCAGAGCACACCTGCAATGACAGGTTATAGACAGACCATACCTTTCAGGCACATACCTGGACCGGCACACCCACAGCTGAGGGGTTCCCATATCCCACTATGTTTTGCACACATCCTGGCAAGTTACTTAGCACAATGCATCAGAGGTGCTCCACGTGCAACTAACTGTGTCCAGGACCGCTATACACATTGTAACAAGCGACAGAGTCAACATCATAACCCACGGGTAACATACCTTCTATGTTGGTATAGTGGACAGTGGGCCTCAGACAGCTACTACTGATGTGTGACTGACACTACCCCACACTTCACTGGGCTAGCCACTCATGTACTGACACATCCATGAGTCATACCCTCCGCTCTGCTGGATCAACCCATACACACCACCTCCAAGACCTACATTACCCTTGGCATGAACACTACCACCATGTGACTGGTGTTACACACCTGGGGTTATCCCCTCATTGGTGGATTCCGAACATATGCTAATTGACCTTGTTAGCCACATCCCGGCAACACACCCATCACAGCATACACAGTACATGTGTACTACAACACCTACTACAGACATCTGCTGACAGCGGTTGTTAACATCATGACACCCGTGCAGATGGACAATGCACATACAAATGCTGACACATACCCCAGTGCACTTCATTAGCATGTACACAACTGCATGGATCATGCTATTCCACACAGAACCATGATGGTACACACGAGATAACAGACGTCACTCTGGTGGTCATGTTCCATGGACATATGATGTACAACAACAGGTGTAGGCTGTTGCACAGTGGTGTACATTCCCATGCGTGGGGTGGCTCACTGGTCAGCCGTGGTGGGGCCACAGGGTCCCTCATCACATACTCCAAGACTAGCTACGTAAACATGACTGCCACACATTCCGGGGTGTACCACCAGGCATTATGGTGTTATGTCAGTATTCGATGGCAACACCCACATCTGCTGTCACATACAACAGTCACTCAAGAACATTGCAGACCCAGGTGTTGTTGGCAACATGCTGTAGGATGGATTCAATGCTGACATTACACCCTCTCACTCACTACAGGGCCGCAATCTATACATGAACATTGTGGTGTCCCTGTGGTCACACCTACACAGTACTGACCTACACTCTATATGTCCTGGGACACTGGCCCCATGTCACCTTCCAACGTCCCAGGCTGTGATGTCCAACAACCTCTGACTTACATGTCTCCCCACTAGGCCACCATATTCAGTAATAGCCTTGTTTCAGACATTGTAGCCCCTGAATGGCACACAGCAGCATTTATCACACTACACACAGGTGGCACCGCATTGCACGAGTGGGACTATAGTCCTACACACCTGACTGGACTGTTCCTCATGGCTATGGGGCACATCATCAAGGACGTCATTCACAGAGACATTGTTGGGCTCCCGTCCTTTGCTGCCACCTGGGTTGGGCTTGTTAAGGCCAGAGCATGGCCCCTACACATGGTGGACTCCTTTCATACAGTTACCAGGGCAGTTGCTGATGGTACGGGAGCCCACACATCCTACATTGTCCTCTCATTGCCTTTCAGCACCATTCCCCATTATGGTATTGAAAACATACACATCCACCTGCACATCGTACCCTGTGTCTCAGGATGTTATGCTATGTGGCTCATAGACAGGACACACAGTGAGGCCAGCATACCATAGTACCTACTACATGTCAGGTACATTTGGCATACCACGGTCCTCAGTCATAGGGCCCCTCATGTTCAATATATGCTTCCCTGCGGAACAGGCTAGCACAGGGGACTTTCCCTGCCTAGCTTTCAAACCCCTACATACCAAGCACCATGATTGCTCCACCAGCTGATACTGACTCCATCCATATGGGTGTCGCTGTGACAGATACATAATATGACTATCATGGCATCAAGCTGCATGACACAAGGTGCATGCACATCACCTTTGCATTACACCATTCACCCACTGACTATCACATGGATGGAAGTCCCCTACATACATATCACATTGTACATGCTTGCAGTACACACATATGTTCCACCCACTCCTGTGGTTACTGTATTGCCACTGTGGCATGGATATCCTTCTACGTGGCCACACCTATCTGTACTGGATGTGTAGCTGGTACATAGGCACCCATTGTACCTCTGAACTCAAGACATCTGCACACATTCAAGGGTACACCACCCCATTTACGGTGTACCTTACACAACAGCTACAGCTTAACATGCCACAACATTAACACGCCATGACGTTTACTGAGCTCCAACAGTTTAAATATGTGGCTGCACTACAGACACCACATCTGCACACATTTGCATACTACATACTCAGGGGTGACCTCTGCTGATCAGACAGGGCCCATGTCCACAACATTATTGCTGGATATACTCCTCATATGCGACATAAGCAGAGGCCACTGTGAGCAACATGCTCATGGATATGTGCACACATGCCACAATGAGTGGGATGTGCTTCTGGGTTACATTCCCAAACTGGACACTCACCATGCTGTGGAACATAAGTCCTATGTACATCACGCAGGGACACTCAGTAGCACTGTTCATGTGATACCTCCCTTGGTGGTTGGGGGACACATGTAGGCCTGGGATCACTGCAGTGGCTGTACTGTGCAGAGGTGCAGGTGACACCTGGCTCTACTGTTCACAGGACACTACCCTAGAGAGGTGCCACTAGTGTGAACACTGTAGTTGTGCTTACACATGGACTTTCCAGACTGCATAGTACCCCACTATGCACCTGTGAAGCTATTACATGTCCTTTGTGCATGGTTACTTGGTAGCCCTTCCATTTAGATTAGCTATCATGCTATTACTATGTCCCATACCTACAGGCCATATGTATCCTGCTATTGTACATACCAATGGACGATACCTGTGGTATGCATGATATGCCTGTTATGCTGTGTAGAATATCTACCTATAATACTATACATTACACATATTTCACATAGTATCCCATAATGCAAAGCATACTTGCACAGCAGGACCACCTTACATATGTCATTAACGTTATATGCCCATACACATGCGTGCTGTGACAGTATATCAACATATACTATCCCCTGCTATGGCACGTCCTTGTTGGACATACCCTACCACTGACGGCGGGTTGTATGGCATTGTTCTGTTTAACATCCTCATGTAGCATCCCTTGTGGTGTCTGTGCTGTGTACCTTGTGTCCCACTGCTGGACGCACAGTTTCTACAAGCGTTAGTATGCTCAGCAAGACATCACTACATAAATACCTTTCCCCACTTTATGCATTGCGGACACGTTTAATTAAAGCAAACCAGGCTATACATACAGTAAAACTAATTAATACAGATCATGCTATACATAACCTTACATATCGGGCTTTCTACATACCTTGTTGTCATTACGGCATTTCGTTTCTATCTCTCTCACAGTGTTTCAACTGGTATTTGGTATGAGCATACGGTTTGAATGTCTGGCAAGTCATCTTTATATATGTCGATACCTGAAACATGTGGATTCATCCCACCAGTTGGTGTTCCTGAGTGACTAATTACTTGCATATCAGCTGTGCAGCTACTCCATTCACCGATTACACGGCAACAGTGGGGTATAATTGGATTCTCCACTTGGGCGTTGCCTATTTGCCCTACCTTTGGGGAGACGGTCTGTATTGTGTTTTGTTATGTGTAACTGCAACTGCTATGCATGGAGACAAGTATAGTTTGGATTCATGTCCCCCGTGGATTGTGTGTGACAGGTAGAGTATTTGGTTCAACATGTGGGTGTACCTGTCATCCCAATGTCTGATAACAGAGTATTGCAATCAAAACCTGTAACATGGCTGTTTGTTCCATTATACAACGCCTGCAATTTTGCATGATGCCTTTAATTGTGTCTCTCACATGGTATGTTGAGGGTTCTGCAGATGTAATTGACTGACTGGATGTTTGTGCTGCTATTACAGTCTGTATTGATTTAGTTTCTAGTGTGGGGGATGTCGGTGGTTGTACGTAACATATACAGGTTTGTGGGCCTTGCATTTCTACATAATCCGTATATATGTGTGTGGGCTCCGTCCCTAATTAGAGAGCTAACAGTTAGTAGACTTATGTTACAGGATTGTACATTGGGCCGTTGTTAATTGGTTTCTATATCATCTGTAGGTGAGCTTGCTACTTGTATACCTCCGTAATTGCAGTGATATATCAGGGGATATGTGTAAGTGACAGCTATCCTTTGTATTTCTGTCCCAGATATTTGCAGTCATTGTGGTTGTGTTGTTAAAAGAGCCTGTTTGCCATGGGTTGTCACCTTTTCATATGGTCATTGTTGGACACTTGCGGGACACAAAGCGGTGTTTACAGGCCAACACGTAGCCATGGTCAGTACACAGGTTAGCACATACTTTTATCCTCACTACATACCTATTGTTGTGTGACTTTGGCTACTTATCATATTGCATGTAACATTTAAGTTTCTTACATACAGGCATAACTATTAAATATGACTGTTACATAATATATGGGACATATTTATGTCCTACCATCTTGGACATTTGCCCTTTGTACTGTTTTATGTCAGGACACACCTGCCCAGGGTGGGGCTGTCCCTCCTACTGTGGGACAGGTAGTAACCGTATGCCTATGGCTAGCTATACCCACACCTACTGTACTGATCTGTCTCTGACTTGGCACTAACAAACACATGTTGTGGACAAACACACACATTACAGTCACACAGAGACGCACATGGCACCCTCAACGCACACTTACACAGACTATGGCACTCACAGACACAGTTGAACACAGTGCCTACATGGTCCGCGACACCGGCAGCGGTGACTAACTGTCCCTTCATATCATCATACTATTACTCGTGGATGTACTGTTCTGGTACTGTGTTCTATCGGTCTTTCAGCCTCGTGGTTATGCATGTCGATATGTTACACATTCCATGGTTGGTGGTATCTTATTTATTTGTACGTCCAAGGTGTTATGAATGTCGTTGAACTATTATATTTGCAGATATCGCTGAATCCATCTATATCACCATATATCCCTCTATTGCCCTTTCTATCTGTATAATATATATATGCATATGTGTACATATATATATGTATGTATATATATATATATATATATATATATATATATATATATATATCTGGTGGGGAACGTGACAGGCACACAGCACCACCATATGCTGTAAGACTCATGTACTGTTCAGGTGTTGGCATTCCGTGTTCCACTGGCTGTTGTGTTTACAATGTTTGAGGGCTGCCTATGTAGGAGTCACACATTGGGCCACCTATACATTACAATTTACAGGTGGTCATGTTTGTGTGCCATCCATTTTACTGTGTGTGCAGGTGGAGAGGTGTCAGTCCATAGGGACCTACACTGTCAGAGTATGTGCTATACGTTCCCTCTTTGCCAAGGCGTAGGCATATTGGGCACACCTCTGTCTGCCTACTGGGGCTGGCACAGTGTGTTCATGGTCTGAATCCCTCTGTGCCTGTAATGGCCTTGGCAATTGTGGTGGGCTATGAGGGCCTTCACCATTTTGTCCCTGCTGCAGCTGCTTCCGCAGGATCATATTATGTAGCATGGCACATACTATGACAATGTGGGCACACGTGCCTGGAGAGTACTGCAAGGCTCCACCAGATGTATCCAAGCACCGGAACTGTGATTTCAGCATCCCGAACACATGCTCTATGATGATTCTGGTTTGTGCATGTGCCTCATTATGGCGTTCTTGCATGGGTGTGTGTGCATTTCTGATGGGAGTCATCATCCACAGCTCCAGTGCATAGCCAGCATCCCCCACGTGATGGCCATGTGGGATGTCCCCTCTGACAAATACCTGATACAGCTGTGAGGCATGCCAGATATGGGAGTCATGGTAGTTTCCAGGGCTGCCAGCACACACATCCATGATAATGCCCTGGGCATTGCACACAACCTGGCAGTTGATGGAGTGGAATCCCTTGCGATTTATATAGCACCTACCTTGCTCACCGGGTGGTGACTTGATTTGTATGTGCGTGCAATCTATCGCACCCAGTACCTCTGGGTATTGTGCCACATGGTGAAAATGGCGCATATTGCTGGCCAACTCCTCCTGAGTTCTGGGGAAGTATATCCGCTGATTGCCATGTGGTAACATGGCATCCAGGAACTGGTGTAGTACTCTGGATGCTGATGCCTGTGAGATACCCATTATATCTCCTGTTGGCCTTTGAAAGGTACCTGTGGCCAGTATTCGCAGGCTTACACATACCTTCGTGTCCACTGGGATGGGTTCCCCTCTGTTGTTTCTGGTTCTCAGGTGTGGCCGGCACAGCTCCACTATTTGCTGTAAGATGTCCCTGTCCACCCTGTAACGCTCTACTATCTCCAGGTCATGTAGCCCCTGGTCGGTTACCCTTGGTCTGAACACTCTCCTTCTCCTCCGAGGCCTGCGGTAGTTGTCGGCATCATCCTCCACAACATCGCCACTCTCTAACACATGCTGATGAATCACAGCTATGGCAACTCCCAACATGTACATTTTAAAAGTTCCCCGTGTGTTTACACCTATGGTGCGGTGTTTGGGAATACACAAGTGTGTGTGTTGGGTGCTTTCACACTTTATACTATTGTGCTGTGAACACCGATGATGTCATAGGGTGTGTATGTACGATCGTAGCTACAGGTTATCTTATGTGTTTTACTGCTGGAACTACTATAGTGGTGCCTTTGGTGTTGAATTACATTTGCCTGCCGTGGATTACCTCTTGACCTTCCCTTTACATTTCTGCATGTTGCACCTACCATTTTCTGGCGTGCATCCTGCAGCCTACTTTCATTTGTACTTTCTTGGACCTGGCATATCTTGCGTTATGTGTGCTACTGCCGGTCTGCTGTCGGTTTGCTTTGCTCTGCTGTGTCAGGTCTCCTAACTTTGCAATCCAATACCTCCCCTCCTTTCTTTGCATTCCAATGCCTCCCCTATCCTGTTTTGCAGGTTTCTGCAAGCAGACTTGTCAGCTGCCGTCGATTGGCCTTCGTGGGTTGATTGGTGTTGATTGCTCATTAGTACTCCAATTACCCTACTTCAGCATTTCCTTCTTTTCTTCCCCTGACCTTCCTGTTTCTGCTATTGTTTGTGGCGCGTGCATCCGATTACTGGGTTTCAGGGACGTTTTCATCCTCGTACACATGCGCTTTAGGGCACCATGTGTGCTCTCAGCTAAACGATTCCTCTCCACCCCTGTCCTGCAGCTTTGCTTAGCAACGGACAGGCCAGATTTGCAATGCTCCAATGTGCTTACTGCTACGGTGGCACACCCCTCTGCTGATGTCATGTATATCCTCTGAGCCACTCCTCGGTATTATACCGCTGCGCCGTATGGTACAACCTTCATCCGGTGGGACATTTGCGATTCAGTATTATCTGCCTCATTTGCATTTCATTGACTACTAATTCATAATTACCGCGCCGAACACTATCGCAGGCCCTTAGCAACCCTTGCACCTTGGTTGTGGTGTTCCATGCCTACCATTGTGTATTATGCTGTAAACCTGATTTCTATTACGTTGCGATTTTATGACATTTTTATATTATTTCTTTATGTTACAGCTTCCACACACATGCCCTGCGGTTGTACTGTGCGTTACTGTGGACATGACATTAAATGTTGTTATTTATGTGTTGTGCATCTTTTCTTATGCCATTGGCTGTGTATTTCACCATTGGCATATGTTAACATTGTGATACCTGGGTCTGGCCCTCTTCCATAGCTCCGATGTTCTGTTTGGGAAAATGTAAACCGTGTTTTTTGGTTTACATTTCCATGGCCTTACGCTACGCCTGCACCACTTCATGAATCGCTATATGCCTTCACTTGCATGGTGCGACACTGCACATGGGGTGATTAGCATACCTACACCGGGGGCTGAGCAGTTCTGGCGTACACCAGTAGTGCACATGGAATTGGATCGTACCTGAATCACTCGACAGCCATATTTGGCATTATACCGCCTACACTATGCCTGCGCCTGGTGCAAGCTTTATGAATCCCGGGGTTAGTTATCTATATATACATAAAAGCTGCCCCCCTCACACACAGAAACACACACACACAGACACACACACATGCACACACACGCACACACACTCACACACACGCGCACACACGCACACATACGCACACACAGTCACACTCACAATAGTAACATAGCATGTTCAGCCACATCACCAGCATAAAATGCAACAGTGATTTAGAATATTTACTGAGCAGGACATGCAATGCACATACCCATAGGAATGAGGGCGAGAGGGAAGCAGGAAAGGAAAGCAGAGTAACATACACGTAAGAAGGGAAACGACTGCTAGATGTGTAGTTACAGCAGCTTGGGCATTTTATGTGGGGAGAGGCTCCCTTTGTGTAGAAAAGTGGGATGTGTGAAGTTTTGATATACTGGAGAAAAGAGTGGGGAGGAATCTAAGATGTACTGCAGTACATAGGCTAGAGCAAGTACAGGATTGCACAAAACTGGTGAATACAGCACAGGCAAACAGCATAGCAGGGAGGAGAAGAAGGCAACTCACAGCAAGGATAAGTGTATCCATAAATGAGCCAACATACCTGTCAACTGCTACTAACTGCACCACTGACAACAGCAATCAAGTGCAATGTGTTCAAGGCCTGGGACCTGCACTACTTGATGTGAGCTGCAAGTGTTTACTGCTAAGATACAGACATATAAAAATGACATGCAGACCATGGCAAACATGAATTCTATTCATGCACAGCAGAAAAGAAGCTGAACACTTGTCAAGTGTGTGTACTGGCTTTAGCACATACATAACTATGGCATACAATGGGCAGTACTTTGAACTATGTCAGTGATTCATCTCCCACATGCCAGAATGCAGCATAGAAGACACATGTCAAGGATGATTCTGCAACACAATATTGCACATGTAAAATCACAGTGGCAGGACTGACAACACATACATGCACATGTGAAGGCTGAGATATGCAAATGGTACAGAAAAGTAGAAAAGGACAATGTGCATAACAGTAACAAGCTACAGTCCAGATTTTAGCAGTATGCATGCAAGCTTAAGTTACAATATGGCCAATGTAAACTGAAGCAGGTGGGCATATGTGATCCAGTAAAGTTTGCCTGTGGATAAACTCTGCATCACTGAGGTGAACATATACTGTATGCATAACTGATCCAGGACTGTCATTGTACCACACTATAGGACACGCTATGAAGGGAAAGCTGGTATATAATATGCATGTCCACTACTGTCTGCAGTGCCACATACAAGAGACACCTGATATCTATATGTTCAGCTTCACTGTTGTATATTCTGCACCTACACAGCTGTTGGAGGTGAAGGGGAAGGGCAATGTTAGTGTGGAGAGGTATGTGCAAAGAGAATGGAACTTGTCATCAGGGGGATGTCTATGATAGCACATTTTGTGCACACCAGTGACAGATATATGAATAGCCACTGAAATGCCAAGTGAAGTACACAAGTAGAAAAACATATGTACATGTAGCAAAAAGGATGACATTCGGCATACAGTATAAATTGCATGAAGGGATTTGAGGGCATAAACTGGCCTATGGCCGGACAGATCTGTAGTGTAAATCACTGGCACTGAGGGCTGGACAAAATCCACTGTGTAATGAAGTATAAGCAAAACACCTCATGGCAGACAAATAGACAGAGGTAACAGATCAGGTATGTCTTAAAAAGCTCAGCTTTTATCATGCCAGCAAGTACAGGGAGCTCAGTATTTCAATGAAGCTGCAGTGAAAATGCAGTGAGAAAAATTAATCAGCTGCTTTATGTCTGCACAAAAACCAAGGAAGCCAGCATCACAGACTGCATCATAAATCAACATTAGACAACAGGGACATATAAGCAAATGTGCCAAAATGAAGTGACCTACACACATGAGAAATGGCAAAAGGTTCCACTCATGAAGACATCATAAGTATAATGAATGCAATATGATGCCCCACAGTACATACAGGGGAGGACTGCACCAGACTGTCATTACACGACCCAGTGACGTCTATGTAATGTACAACAGCAACATATTAGTCAGTCAAACAGATCTGCAGCATAGAAGGATAAAGCCCTGACTACAGTCCAGGCAACCCAGGTTTGATTAGCAGTTTGGGTGTCTGAGGGAGGGAAGGATGGGCAGGCCTGTCCTAAGTGGGAAGGCACACAGTTAGACACTCTTCACACTGGAGGGAAGAATGGGCAGGCCTGTCCTTACAGGAAAGGCACACAGTTGAACACTCTTCATGCTCAGTTCCTGGTAGACGTTCATGGAGTGGGACATTTTGGCTAGTAGGGAAAGGTGGGGTACTTTGGCTGAGCTACCACAGAAGTGGACAATAACCAGCACACCCCCATTCCATGCTTGTCTATCAGACATCAAAAGGTGAGCAGATGGGGAAGGGAAGGAGGATTAGGGCATAATACAAAACCCTCCTGGCAAGTAGCATGATGTGTACCTGGGATGTGCTGATCTCCCTGTGGACCCCAACACTTACAAGCATAATTTCAGAGGAACACAGGAGGAGTAGGTAGACACAGCAATCAAAGTGAGGCACTGTGGTTCACTGATAGTCAGCTGCAGGAGAGAAAAAAAAGCATACCATTTATAGTCAATGGTACTCCAGTGCTATTTTAGGCAGGCACTAAGTAATGATATGCAGTGCCATGCAAACACATGTGGGAGACACTATTGTCTCCCTGGGCCTCTGCTGAAAAAGGTTCTTGCTCAGTCAGACTTTCCAGTCAACAAATGTCAAATACATATATAAACAAATGTACATGAGGATGTATCACTACAACTACTAACATAGGACATATAATAATATGTCTGCTATGGTGATGTACAGATTAGATGTCAAGGTAGGAGACAGTGACTCACAAAGTTACTATGTAAATGTTATGTCCATACCTGATAAGGAGGTTATGTGTACCACAGCCTGCTAGATGACCTACACACCGAATATGTGCATATGTCACAGAGGACACATTGTACTTAGGCTATGTGTCACACATGTGAAGAAAGCAACTAGTAAAGAACAATGCGGATGGCATGGACAAACACATGCAGTCATTGCTTTAAATACAAATGGACTCCACACCTCATGAAAGAACTGGCAAAGAGGAATGTACACACAATAGAGTCATATGATTACAGTGTATGAAAAAGAACAATGGATGTGTAACACATGTACAGTCATTTATGTGTGCCAGTATGGAAGTGTTTACTGTGACAGACGATACTGGGGGGAGCTGGAGAGGCAAGTGTAGCAGGCCTACAACTGCTGGGACAGTATGTCTGCAGGGAAATGACTGAGCACAAGCTGAAAGTGCAATGAGAAGGCAGAGGGATACACATACACTGAATGTCATTGCCAAACAAACCACACTTGCACACATGCATGTCTGAACGTGAGTGGTAGATGTCCAGAAGAAGGAAGTGTATACCTGAATGCACACACAACACATACACCATGACAGGCTTTGACATCCACTGTATTATTTGTGATTATACCTACCTGTTACTACACAGACAAAAAGTTTTTCTGGACTGTGGATCGCATATGTTCTGCCACACAGCACAATGTCTCTATACACAAGTTTGCCAGGAAGACAACTTGGTTACTTTTTCTAGGTGGAAATACCAAGGCAATTGCATAACTTTGGTGGCACACAACTGAGAATTCTGAACAATGGTAAAACATACAATGTACGCAATGTCTGGAGAAAATAGGGACATGCAGCAAGGCATGTCACATTTGGAAACACAACAGTAATGTGACATCACTTCACCCATACATGCCATCCCAATACCTTGTTATAAAGACCAGAACACCATAGTATTGTACTATAGACATGACCTGTGTAACACAGACACAGTAACTCAGTAATATTATGTTACCATGCAGACAGCAGAGTGTTGCATTATATACATGACCTGGGTAATATAGACACAGTAACTCAGTAATTCCATGTCACCATGCAGATAGCACAGTGTTGTATTGTATATATGACCTGTGTAATATAGACAAAGTAACTCAGTAATTCCACATCACAATGCAGGTAGTACAGTGCTGTACTGCAGAGATTACCTGTGTAATATAGATACAGTAACTCAGTAATTGCATGTCAACATACAGAGAGCAAAGTGTTGTACTTTAGACATGAGCTGTGTAACAGACATAGTAACTCAGTAATTTCATGACACCATGCAGATAGAACAGTGTTTTACTGTAGACATGACCTGTGTAGTATAAATACAATTACTCAATAATTCCATGTCACCATGCAGATAGCACAGTGTTGTACTGTAGACATCATTTGTGTAAAATAGACACAGTAACTCAGTAATTCCATGTCACCATGCACATAGCATAGTGTTGTACTGTAGACATGACCTGTGTAATATAGACACAGTAAAACAGTAATAACATGTCACCATGCAGATATCAGAGTATTGTACTATAGACATGACCTGTGTAATATAGACACAGTAACTCAATAATTCCATGTCACCATACAGATAGCGAAGTGTTGTACTGCAGACATTGCCTGTGTAACATAGACACAGTAACTCAGTAATTCCATGTCACCATGACACTAGAGCAGTAATTTACTGTACACATGACCTGTGTAATCTAGAGACAGTAACTCAGTAATTCCATATCATCATGCAGATAGCACAGTCTTGAAATGTATACATGAAGTGCATAATATAGACATAGTAACTCAGTAATTCCATGTCATTATACAGATAGCACATTGTTGTACTGTAGACATGACCTGTGTAATAGACACATAGTAGCTCTTTAATTTCATGTTACCATACATATAGCACAATGTTACGCTGTGGACATGACCTGTGTAATATAGACACAGTAACTTAGTAATTCCATATCACAATTCAGGCAGCACAGTTTTGTACTGTAGACATGACCCATGTAATATAGATACAGCAACTCAGTAATTCAATGTCACCATGCAGATAGCACGGTGTTGTACTGTAGACATGACCTGTGTAATATAGACACAGTAACTCAATAATTCCATGTCACCACACAGATAGCTCAGTGTTGTACTGTAGACATGACCTGTGTAATATAGACACAGTAACTCAGTAATTCCATGTCAATATGCAGATAGGACAGTGTTGTACTGAATACATGACCTGTGTAATATAGACATAGTAACTCAATAATTCCATGTCAACCATGCAGATAATACAGAGATACAGAGTGTGTGCAGATCTGCAAGTAGTATGAAGCCACAGCACTGTAAACAGGCACACAAAGCTGACAGATATGCCTGCTGGGTCAGGAGTGATGCAGCATTATGGGGCAATGTCAACACGTCAGCATAACCTACATATGAAATTATATCATTTTGACCATTGAACAGCAGGAGCATAGTTATTTATATGTTATGCAGACATATTCAGTGCAGACAGGTAAGGGTAAACAGGACACAGACAGTACTCATATGTGAGATGAATCTTTTCTACAGGACTGACTATCTCTGAATAGGTCAATAATAGCATCCCAGAATGCCTGATGCATGACAAGGCCCATCTCACCAAAGAGGCCCTGGAGCATCATACTCATCTGCTCCTGGGAGACATCACAGATGGCTTGATGCATCTCCTTATGTAACCAGTTATCACAGGTCAACGGAATATCCATAAGTCATGCTAGAGCAATGGCTTGGGCAGCAGGTGGTGCTGGTGCTACAGCTGTATCTTGGTCCTCTCTGTCACGCTATAATTCTCAGTGGTGCTTATCATTATTATCAGCATCCCTCAACATGGGGCCTCTTCTTTTATGGTTCCTGTATAACAAAACATGGAAATGCAGAATGACACAACACAGTCATACCAGAAAAGAAATATAATAATTCAGGACAGTGCAGTAGGTGTCTATTTGTCACACCTGTCATAATTATTAAAAGGAATCCACACATGCATATGTACCATGTTTTTTGGTTCCTAGGTAAATACTAGGCTAATGACCACCAAGGTCTTTATAAACCTTAGCCAGGCAACCTAACCCAATTGTTCCCTATGTATCATGGGCATTTATTAGGAGGGGAATGTTAGGAGGTTTCTGAAGGTTACATGGGAGTGTGTGTTAGTTTTTTCATAGTTGCTGTGTGCCTCTGTCTATCAGACACATGGGGGCCAGACACAGGGTGAGTTTCAATATTCTCATCCATTGGTCAAAGTTACTCTTAAATAGGGTTAGTGGTGGTCTCTGCTTCACATGGATGGAAAGCCTGTTCCAGAGCATGGGAATCCTCAGTGACACATATATGCCTCGCTATCATTATCATAATCTCTGTGGCATTATACCTCTATCACTCCCTTCCCTCTGCCTACTTACTGCTTCCATCACTTTACCCTGTCCCTTCCCTCCTTTTGTCCTTCTATTGTGATCATGACATGGAGAAATACAGGAGCAAATTAGGTACAATTGAGTAGTAAGCTCTAATTACAACACTGAGAAAAAAGTAAAACAGTGCTACAAATTATCTAAATAGTAACTAGATAGCAATAATACTAGACTAAATGAATAACTAAATCCTGGAAGGATTAACAAGCAGTGAGTAATCTACAGTTCAGTTTTACAGTGATAGAGAGGAAACTCTATCTAAAACTGGGAAAGAATGGATTATTAGATGGGGTTTGGACAAGGACAAAGCCAGTGAGAACTTAGGTGAGATTTAAGGGCAGTCTTGAAAAGACTGCATGAAGGAAGGGTAGTTATGGTAGTGGGAAGGTTGTTCCAAAGCTTGGATATAGCGCAGGAAAATAATGCTTCACCTGTTGAGTTTTTGGCTTTGGTGACCTGGAGTACATGTGCCTGAACCACAGTAATCTGCTCTCTTTGACCTTGTCTGCAGTTGTAGCTACTTTGGCTTCTGCTCTGATGTCCTCAGTCCTTCATCTGTCCCACTATGTGCATCCTAACATCCATCTCAGGCACTTCACTGGCATGACCTCTAACTTCCTCATCTGCCTTTAATGCCCAGGTTTCTGTATCATACTGCAATACTGGTCACAACACTGTTTTGTACACCTTACTTTTCTGCTTCTTTGGCATTTTTCATCATACACTACCCCAGACACTGTGTGCAGTTGGCTGTAGCCCCTCTGATTCTAACTCTGACCCCCTCATTCAGATTTCCCTTCTCTTCAACCACCCCTCCCAGAAATTTGAAGCTGTTAACGTACTCCCCTGTTTTCTCTTCCATCTCAGTTTTTATCTGCCTCTCATTCCCCCCATTGCTGCCATTACAACTGCCTTATCTGTGTATAAATGAGCCTTTAGTGTTTTATTCCATTCCTCTATCCTTTGCTGAAGTCTTTGCTTGGAGTTTGTCTGTAATGCACATCATCTTCATACAGCAACTTTGATAACCTGACCCCTCCAACCTGTTTGCTAGTGTAGTCCATTACCAGTATGAATAGCAGTGGAGTCAGAGCTGAACCCTGATGCACACCCACTGGGAACCCCTCTGTGACTACAAACACTGTGCTTGATTCATTGGGTCTTTGTACATAGCCTGCACCAATTCTACCAATGTTTCTGGGACTTCATACTATCGCAAGACTGACCAAACCAGCTTTCTTGGGACCTTGTCATATGCTTTCTCCAAGTTTAGGAATAACTGCTTGGACTCTTTTCTCATCTCTAGCTTCTTCTCATCCACCTGTCTCACTGCAAATATTGAGTCAGGTATGCTGCATCCTAATCTGAATCTGATTTATTTCTCGTCTTACTTTCTACTACTCTACTTGTTCATTTATGAATCACCTCTCCAGTGCTTTTATGCAATGTGACAGGAGGTTGATAACTCTGTACTTCCCACACTTGTGAATGTTATTCTTGTACACTGGCACTAGTATACTAGTCAGCTGAGATATGCCTTTCTCTCCATACAGCTATGAGCACCCTCAGGAGCCATTTCTCCTGTTTCACCCATCATCTTCATCATAACACATGGTGTTCTCATCTGAGCCTGCTGCTTTCCATCATTTCATTTTCATTTGTGGTATTCTTACTTCATCTAGGGTGGGTTCCTCTTCTTCATATAACTGAATTATTTCAGGTAACTCAACCTAGGCAACTGGACACTTTCCAGCCAGTAGCATATTGACCAGGGCTGCTGTTGTTTATGGCAGGCAGTAGGGGCCCTTACACTCCTCCCACCATTAGCATGGGTCCCAGGCATGTCATAGTAAGCTGGATCCTCACCCTATTTATCACTGGTAACTACATATGCACATTTTGGTGATATTAGTCAACATGACCAAATCAACTAGAGCTAATTTTTGCACTGTCCAGTGGCTATCCCTGAAATGGAGTTCAGTCTGTGATCCATATTCCCCTTTTGAAGATACTGCACACCACAGTTAATGCCCAAACCAGTTAGTATATACAACTCTTTCCCCTTATAGGCAGCATCTTGAGTCTGTACTGCTGCCCACAACTCCAGTTTTAGGTGTATTTTGAGGTGGAAACACTCTGGAGGTTTTTGAAAGGTGGGAGGAACACCTCAGGGAGAGCATGCAAACTCCATACAGGCAACTGGTCAAAGATCAGGACTGAACTTTGTAGCTTGTGCATGGGAAGTAAAGACCTTAAACATTATGCCAACTGCCTCACTAACAGCATAGATAATGCCCCACTGGGGCATTATACTCAATGATGGGCCTGATAAGGCATGAATAAAATGGACATCCTTGGGCCCACATGCCATGCCCTTACTTATAAATTGGGCAACATAGAATGATTTTCTTACTTCCTCAGCCACATGTTAAAGGCTGGATTGCTTTGAGTGGAAAGTAATATTCTATCTATTCGTGAGTATGACTTGTATCTATTTGAGTAAAACATGTATTGTAATGTGTTAGTATCTGCAAAGTCAAAAATATCCTTTAGTTGATACGAATATATAAAATTTATTAGCTGTTTAGCTTGTGGAGTAATTTTTCTGTTCTCTGAGTTTGTTGAGTCTTTTGAGTTCAGAATACAAATAATATCTCCTGCCATGACTATATTTCCAGTAGAATAAGATATTATCTGATTTAAATGTTGTCTAATTGTGTTCATAGGTTCATAGGTTCATAGGTTTATACTAGGCTATCTGCCCTATGGCATTTATAAGCCTAGCCCAAAGTTTTGTGGCTTACGCCACCCCTTATGTTAAAAAATACTGTGCCCATTAGTTTGTTGTGCCTCTGTCCAGCAGTGACACAGAGATGATTCCCGGGGTAAACCTACGATCTCCCATCCACCGGTCAAGATTTCTCTTGAACAGAGCCAGCGAGGTGCTCTGCCTCACATGGACCGGGATTTTATTCCACAGCATAGGGAGCCTCTGGGTGACAAATCTATCCCTCCAGCATGTCCTATTTATATCCGTGCTAAGGTTTAAGTCATTTGCTCTAGTGGATCTGGTAGATTTGGATTTTTGAGGTGGAGCATGTCCATTAATTCCGGGTTGGACATGGCCTTGTATGTCAGGCACAGGTCACCTCTGAGCAGACGGTATGCGACTGAATAGAGCTGGAGTTTCTTCAGTCTGGCAGCATATGACAGATTTTGGAGTCCCTTTATCCTTTTGGTGAGGAACGGTCTCTCCAATTGCTGCAGGTGTCGGGTGAGATACATCCCGAATGGGGCATTGTACTCAATCATTGGTCTGATAAGTGAAGAGTACAGGGGAACAATGACCTCACTTGATCTGGATGTGAATCCCTTCATGATCAGGTGGGCAATGTAGAAGGTCTTTCTAACCACTTTGGCAATGTGAGTGTCAAAAGAAAGGCCACTGTCAACCTGGGTCCCCAGGTCCTTGATAACCTCTTCTGTGCTTAGTGGATTGCCACCTATATGGTAGCTTGGGGTTACCTTGTTTTTCCCGAAGGGTATGACTATACATTTTTTGGCATTTAACTTCAGGCCATGGCTCTGGCACCAGCTATCAGTTTCCGTGAGACCCCTCTGAAGGATATCTGTGTCTGATGTACTTTCCACTATGGCGCCAACTTTGCAGTCATCTGCAAACTTTGTCAGCCATAGTCCTCCTATGTTTGCCTGTACTTCTGAGAAGTAGATGCCGAACAACAGGGGGCCAAGGACTGAGCCCTGTGGGACACCACTTGTGACCGGCTTGGAGTCTGACATGGCGCCAGCAACTCTAACCCTGTGGGTTTTGTCCTTTAACCAGTTTGCAACCCATCTTGTGACATATGGGTTTACATTTAAGCTGGTAAGTTTCTCTATAATACCCGAGTGGGGTATTGTGTCGAAAGCTTTTGCAAGGTCAAGGTAGGCTGTATGGACTGCCTTTCCCGCATCAATGGCCTTGGTGACTGTTTCGAAGAAGTTGACCAAGTTCAAAAGGCATGATCTGCCCTTGACAAAGCCAAACTGGGTCGGGTCCAATGTCTGCAAGTCCCCTATGTCTTTGTTTATGAGCTCCATTATGATCCTCTCCATAGCTTTGCAGACCAGGCTTGTTAAGCTTATGGGGCGGTAATTACCAGGGTCCATAGAGGCACCGCCTTTGTGGACTGGGACCACAGTTGCCGTACACCACTCCTTGGGCATGTATCCTGTGGTAAGGCTAAGATTAAACAGCTGCCTTATGTGCGGGTTTAGTTCCTCATTGAGTTCGTGTAGCACACAGCCGGGGACACCATCCAGTCCCATTGATGCTGTGTTTTTAGCTTTAGAGAGAGCAGCTTTCACCTGCGCATTTGAGATGTCTGGGAGGCTACACTCCGCTGTGTTGATGCCTATACCTGGTAGCCAGTAGTTGTTTATTAATGTATATTTTTTTATTTATTTCAATTATAGCTAAACATAACAAACCTTTGTTATCTTTATACATTTTAATTATTCTTGGCATATGAAGAGATCTATTTCAAAGAATAAAAACACCTCTCTTCTTTTTTGTATGTTCAAAGCTTGCTATAACTATATATTTATTTGTGTTTAAATATTTAATATTATCTTTTAATACATGGGTTTCTTGCAAGAAAATTATATTGGGCTAGATAGTTGAACATACTACCTCTTTTTATGGAATTATTAAGACCATTGATGTTAATCGATATACCTCTTAATGTGGTCATTTTTAATAATGATATGTTTTGTATCATGTCAGTATCATATAAATGGTCCGTATATCTCTCTCCATTATAATATTTGTTGAAATTGAATATAATAAACCTTAGTTTATTGTGGGTTATAAATATTTCATAAACTATATCAATTGGGATGTTATATAAATAAATAGTAAAGGATGTCAAATGAAATGTATTAACAAACTTTGTTACATGCTGTTGTGTAAAAAAAAAAAACATAAACAGCTCCTCATCTGGAGTTAAAAACTCCTTGTCTCAATGGCATCAACCACTGAGATCAAACCTTCAAACAGTAACAGCAGAATATAGCTACCACTTGTTATAAAGAGTGTATAATATGAATTGAAAATTATACTGAACAAAAGAAAAAAAGATAAAATGTTTGATTCCTCTTTTAATTTTATAAAGATTTATTACATGTCTCATCTGAATAGTTTACTTATTCTAAATTTTAAGGAATCAATTTATTTAGCCTTATTTAATAAAGGAAACTAGGGTATACATTATAAAGTCTATAGAACAAACATGCTGACATAAGACAAAAATTAGAATAATGACTATATAAAAATGAATGAAAATAAATGTTTAGGTGAATGTGAGTTGTATGAATGGCTATAAAGATAAATTCAGCATTTTATCTTAAGATTCATTTACAAAATCTAATTAAGATAAATGACAAGAGTTAAATAACTCTATAGATACAAAATATACTTATCTAGTTAGGAATGTTTGAAGTCTATAAATTGTTATTGTATGTCAGTATAACTAACCTTCTTGTATTATAAGATTGTGACATAAAGGTGAGCTTCTCAAAACCAAATGTCATTCAGATATATGTAGCAAATGCTAATATTTTCAAAACAGAAATATTAAACACGTTGTTAAATCAAAAAAAAAAAATTTAAGAACGTTCAATTCCTATAATGTATATTTCTAGTAAACACTTACAAAAACATTTATGCTTTTGAGAGTTAGAGATATATAATTCTGACACCATATGTCCATGCAATACAATAGAAACCAGTATTGATTAAAAACGGTATTTAAATGTATTAATCATATATAATGAAACTGTAAAATGAGACATTTATTCATCAGAGTTATATATAATGAGCCGTTTCTTACATATACTGTTTAGATTAAAAAACGTATTTACTAAATAAATGTCAGTAAAATAAAACATGACCTGAAGTAATAACTTGACCTGAGGTAATATGTCTTTTTTATAGATTACTATGCAGAGATTTTGATGTTAATTACACATTGATTTGTATTATAATTTACTGATTATTAAAGTGGACAGCCACTAGAATGTGAGTATCTGATTAAGTGTGTTATAAAAACATCTTCTTTTAAAGCGTTGTTTAGGAAATGTATCATTCATATTAAAATTGTAGTCTTAAATTGCAATATTTGTGTGATGTATAAAGTATATTAATAAGTATTCAGAATTGCCAATCTTTAGAAAACACGATCACATTATGTACAACCAAACCTCTCCTTATAAATAATAATTATATATGTGTGACTAACACATAGGAGACAGTAAATCTAGACCAATCATGTCATGTCATGACATATAAATATACATAAATGTTTCTTTCAGCTAAGCGTTGTCTTTGTTCCCTATATATTTATAAATCTATCCTTTGTATAGTTTAGTTCAAATCATATGTCTCCTTGTTAGTACCTCTTATTTTAACATAACAACAGTTAGTATGTAAATTTTATTAATAGGGAATAAATATATTATAAATGGTCTTCTGTGTCACTGTTGATTATATGACATGGTGAGTCGGTGTTGTTACTATTGTAAACAACTGTGGTGTTGTAAAGATTATATTTTAATATAAATAACAATAATGTATATCTTTTAGTTAAAAGAATGAAGCTTGGCAAAACATAGTATTCAATAGAGTGTAATTAACACACTTAAATCTTTATGAAGAAAGGTCTCTGTAAAGGAGTCTAAGTCTGACTATATATAGCTAGATACATATTAGAATTAGTTAGTACCCAGTGTTTGTATAGACTAATTACTATTAAAACAGTAAAATTTTTAGATTAATTTCAAATTCCATTTCTTCTTTAAAATTAGTTGCCATATAATCTCTGCTGGCTTAATATATTTAAATTATTGTATCATAAATGATTCATAGACAGGGTTCCAACTTGTTTAATAACAGCATATTATATTCAAAATCTGTATCATATATTTATTACCTTGACTTCTATATGATGTCCATTGTTTATTTGCCTAATATTTGTAGATCCAGAAAGAATTTAACCTGCAAGACATGTTTTTAGTGTAATTTAAATAAAAATAATAAATAAGTCATTTTTCAGCAAGAAAACGGTACTGTACTTCCTGGAACAAATTGTCTGGCAATGATGACATAATTGGAAAGCTTTGCAGGTCTGTAATCGTGAAGCAAAAGCTGTTAGTGTATTTGCAAAATAAAATAAGAATCAAAGGGTATAAGCTCGCTGATGATCTGCACAAGCCTTCAGCTTGTCTGACAACGATGACATCATTGGAAAGCTTCACAGGGCTGGAATCGTGAAGCAAAGGCTGTTCGTGTATTTGTAGAATAAAATAGCAAGAATCAAAGGGTATAAGCTCACGGATGATCTGCACGAGCCTTTGCTGTTGAAAAGTTGTGTCTCTTGTTTGATTTTGAAAAAAAAATGGGAACAAAGGATCAGAAATCTTTTTGTTCGTTATTCATGCTCTCCTGTTATATTCTGAAGTGTCTGCTTGTCTGTAGGTGGTCTCACATGTCATAATCAATCAGATCTAATACAGTCAACACTGCACATTTCCCTACTAACAGCACCATCAGGCATAAACAAAAAATAGCAACAATACGAATAGAAACAGCCCCTTCTCGTATACATACAATGAGCATCCTATCATTTTCATCAGTATTGTTGAAACTAATAACATTTGCATCATAGTATTTCTTTGCTACATAAACATAACTTCTATGTATGAAAGCACCTCTGGGTATTATATATTCTCCATTTCTGAACAATTGTCTTTTAAAATAAAATAATGTAAAAGACATTACTTGAATAGAAAAGAGCAGCAGATGGCAAGAGCTATTCAAGGAAATATAAAACGTAGTCTTAGATTCTAAGTTATTAAGATATATTTTTGTTTGGTTTATGAGTGATTGTCATCATGCTAATAATTAAATTAATACAGTATCTTCTTCAAATGTATTATTATAAAATACATATGGGTATACAAAGCTGTTTACAAAGGAAGAGACATTATATGTTATCTTTTCCCTTTGTCTTTTGTTATTTTCTCCTTAACCTTTATAAAACGATTTATATTCTCTTTCTTCAACATTATAAATAGCTCTCCGTCCCCCACATATATATTGGCAACTTATAAACAAATAGGAGAATGTGTATTAATATAGAATAGAAAATGCATTTTATATTAAGAGTATACTCTCTTTTATTTCATAGAAGGTAAAATTAGATATGAATAAAATGTACTATATAATTATTAAATTTATTAATAAAAGATTATTTTTTATTTAACTGTTATAATAGTCTAGTATATTTTAAAGACTATACGTTACTTAATTTTTTTAAGAGATGAGAAGCTCTTACCTTGTAAGAAGATCAGAGCAGTATATAACATCCAATAATGGTATATATCAAGAAGAAATGGAAAAAGGAAATATTTAGTAGTATTTATTTATTTGTTTTTTAGTCTCTTTTGCTTTTCAGAAGATTTCCATGTAGAGTTTGAAGCAAGTCTTTTAAGCGAAGGGTTTGCCCACTCCTTTTCTTCTATTCTCTCTAGAACTTTATGATTTTTAACATAAGACAAAGCTGACTCCAAGTCTTCAAATATTTTGGGTCCCTCTGGAAGGAAGATCTTCAGTTTTGCAGGAAACAAAAGGTGAGTATTGATTTGTATCTTTTTCAGTTCTTTAATTAGTGGCAAGAAAACTTTCCTTTTGTTTATGACTAATGAAGAGTAGTCATTGTCAAAACTAATAATAGAGTCATTATATTTCAAATGAGATCTGGACCAAGCTGTTTTTAGAACCAGTTCTTTATCTGATGAAGAAATACATTTAACAATAACTGATCTAGGTTGCTTTCTGTTAGAAGTATTTACAGCAGACAATGACCGGTGTGCTCTTTCAATGCCAGAAGACATAGCTTCAGGTAGGTCTAAAATTGTAGGTATCCAGGTGTTAAGAAAAGATGTCATATTGTTTTCTTCTACATTTTCTGGTAAACCAAAAATCTTTAGATTATTTCTTTGAGATATGTTCTAGGTCATCTAGTTTGCTCTGCAGCATGGTTGTTTTTCCCAGTAAGGGGTCACCACAGCGGAACTCCGGTCCTCTAATGATTGGCAGTAGATGTTTATGGTGCCGGGTTGCCAGCCCAATGCCCAGCCTTCAGCGAAGGCACGCCCATTTACACATGTCTTTCGGAGGCCACTCGACTACGGGGAGGACATGCAGACTCCACACAGAAGGCACTCCCCACACACTAGCTGAGAATCGAATGGGAGAACCTCTTGCTGTGAGGCAAAAACGCAACCCTGGTACCACCGTGGCTTTTGTACTCATTCCAATTACAGGGCCTCAAAAGAGTCCTGTATTGTTATATTTTGTTTAAACAGGAATTCAGTATTGTGTTCATTTTCCATAATTCTGCCATCCACGTCATTCAGAGACTCCTCAATACCAGTTATTTGAATTTTTGTTGTTTCAGGTCTTCATGTAGTAATTCCATTTGTTTAGTGGTTTTCTCTTTAAAGTTGTTTATTTTACAGTCAATTTTATCGACCTTATTAGTTAAATCCTGTATGCTAGATATTAGAGTTTGTAGTTCTTTTCTAAGACTGGCATTATGACTAGCTGTCTTGTTTAAGGTCATGATGAATACTTGTCAGATGAGAAGATATTTTACACACAGAATTTGGACTGAAAATTATGTCTCCCAAGTTATTTGTTGGATATATTCTTGTAGCCGATGTTGAATACTATAGGATTATGTAGAAAAAAGATTGAAATTCCTTGTTTGAAGACAATAATCCAGTATAATTATAATTTATTAAGTGGAGTTTGTAACTTCTGCTGCTACTCAGAACCCATGCTAGCTATGCCCCTCACTACATTCTTTTTTTGATGGTTAGGGTGACAACTATTATAATGTAGGAGGGAATTAGAGTGTGTTTTCTTTCTATGCACTCTAGAACTGAATTTTTTATCATTTTTGTCCCAAAATAATGTAATGTCCAGAAAGTTGATGCTCTCATTACCAACTTTATATGTAAAATTCAAAAATGACGTAGTAGAATTTATATAACTAATAAATTCTACAAGCTCATCTACTGACCCTTGCCATAAGATCAGTATGTCATCAAGGAATCTTAACCATGTAATCACTTTACCATACAAGTTGTGTTTGAAAACAGTTTTCCTCCCACTTAGCTAACAACAGGTTTGCATATATAGGCGCACATTTAGCCTCCATAGCTACACCCGTTGTTTGATGGAAAACCTCACCTTCAAATAATAAAAAAATATTCAATAAAACTAATTCCATCAAATCAACTAAAAGCTGCTTTTTCACATTGTGCATACCCTCTTTGCCAAACAAGGCATCTCCAAAAAGCACCAAAACTTGGGCATGCAGTATTGAGGTGAATACATTTGTGACATCAACCGTAAGAATTTAAGTCATCATTAATCGAAATGTCCCTTAAGATTTCTAAACAGTGCCACAAATCCATTAAAATGTGCTTATAATACTGTACACAGTTTTTATACCAGAAGTCAATGTATGCTGCTATAAGCTCAGTTTTTGAGCCAGTTGCAGAGACAATGGGCCTGAATGGGGGGTTGTTAAAATCTTTGTGGATTTTTGGAATTCCAAATATCTTGGGTGTTATTGGGAAATCTACAATCATATATTTATACTCTGCATAATCAAGCACATTCTTCTTCTTTAAGAATTAATTGGCACAGTATTAATTAGTAGAGGGCATGTTGTATTTTAGAGTTGTATAAATGTAGATTTTTTTTGTGTTTAATTCACTCTGATGATGCCCTATGGACATAGGGTGAAAGCGCTTAGTCTGTGAATAAATGGTGTTGTGCTTTCCTTGAGACTTCCCATGCTCTGGAACAAGATTCGAATCTACATTAGGCAGAGCTCCTCACTAACACTGTTCAAGAGAAACCTTGACGAGTGGATGAGAAATTCTCTTGAAGAGTGTTAGTGAGGAGCTCTGCCTAATGTAGATTAGAATCTTGTTCCAGAGCATGGGAAGTCTCAAGGAAAGCACAACACCATTTATTCACAGACTAAGCGCTTTCACCCTATGTCCATAGGGCATCATCAGAGTGAATTAAACACAAAAAAAGTCTACATTTATACAACTCTAAAATACAACATGCCCCCTACTAATTAATACTGTGCCAATTAATTCTTAAAGAAGAAGAATGTGCTTGATTATACAGAGTATAAATATATGATTGTAGATTTCCCAATAACACCTAAGATATTTGGAATTCCAAAAATCCACAAAGATTTAAACAACTCCCCATTCAGGCTCTGCTGGACAGAGGCACAAGGAACTAATCTAAGGGGGGCAGCAAAAGCCAACACACTCTGGCTAGGTTTATAAATGCCTTTGGGCAGATAGCCTAGTACCTACCTATGAACCTATAAACCTATTACCTGCTGACCAATTTGTATGTGACTGTATTTCTAAAAATGGTTTTAATGTTTATAATTTTTCGCAGCACACCATAAGTGAAGTGCATATGACTTTGTTCAGTAAAGGTTTTTCATTTGTGCCAAGTTTTAAGCAAGATGTTGCCAAAATATTGACTAATTTTAAACTTTTTATTAGACAATTACATTTGAAGTTATATTTTCATGACAAACAGAAGTCAGTCATACTTTATGATACACAGTTAAAAAGGAAAAGTACATTTGTCCTACCTAACAATTTACATGTAGCTGTATTTGAGACTGCTTGTGAAAATGAAATAAGATGTATTCTCAAGAATTCAGGGAAACACCAGAAGTATAACTTAACAGCAGATGAAAGGAATGTGTTGAAACAACTTAAAGAGCATAACCAGGTTAGAGTTATGAAGCTGGACAAGGGTGGGGGGGTTGTTTTGATGGATCACCAGGACTATGTATGTAGAATTTATGAGTTGTTAAATGACACTGAAATGTATGAGAGGCTCTCCATCAATGAGATGAGGAGAGCGTACAGTAAAAGTGATTGGGTCTTACACAATTTTTTAATCCAGAATGTGCTTGATTATACAGAGTATAAATATATGATTGTAGATTTCCCAATAACACATAAGATATTTGGAATTCCAAAAATCCACAAAGATTTACCCCCCCCCCCCCCATTCAGGCCCATTGTCTCTGCAACTGGCTCAAAAACTGAGCCTATAGCAGCATACATTGACTTCTGGTGTAAAAACTGTGTACAGTATTATAAACACATTTTAAAGGAATTGTGGCACTGTTTAGAAATCTTAATGGACATTTCTACTAATGTTGACTTTTTATTTGTTACGGTTGATGTCACAAATTTATTCACCTCAATACCGCATGACCAAGGTTTGATGCTTTTTGGAGATGCCTTGTTTGGCAAAGAGGGTATGCACAATGTGAAAAGACAGCTTTTAGTTGATTTGATGGAATTAGTGTTATTGAATATTTTTTTATTATTTGAAGGTGAAGTTTTCCATCAAACAATGGGTGTAGCTATGGGGGCTAAATGTGCACCCATATATGCAAACCTGGTGTTAGCTAAGTGGGAGGAAAACTGTGTTTTCAAACACAACTTGTATGGTAAAGTGATTACATGGTTAAGATTCCTTGATGACATACTGATCTTATCGTGAGGGTCAGTAGGTGAGCTTGTAGAATTTATTAGTTATTTAAATTATACTACATCATTTTTGAATTTTACATATAAGGTTGGTAATGAGAGCATCGACTTTCTGGACATTACATTATTTTGGGACAAAAATGAAAAAAATTCAGTTTTAGAGTGCATAGAAAGAAAACGCACGCTAATTCCCTCCTACATTACAATAGATGTCACCCTAACAATCAAAAAAAGAGTGTAGTAAATGGTCATATGGTTAGGATTTCAAGATTGACAAGCAGTGAAGCTGATTTTGAACAAGAAATGTTTACTCTTGTAGGTATGTTTCAAGAAAGAGGTTACCCCAACAAGTTATTGCTTAAAATTAGGAACAAGGTACGTAGAAAAGAAAAGAAAAATTCTTACCTATTCTACATACCAACACAGGGACCACATTTACAAAATTAAATGTGATAGATTATGATACATCTTTAGTATTGCCTTTTAATCACGAAGCTGCACAAATGCAGACTATGGTCAACAATACATGGAACCAGATTTTAAGTCCTGACATTAAAAATATGTTAGGATTGGCCCCTAAAGTGACCTTTTCTAGAGGTGCCAACCTTAAAAACTTGTTTGAAAACACATGTAACAAGAAAAGAATGGTGTCTAGGATGTTTAAGTGCAACATGTGTAAGGCATGTACGTTTGTTAACACAGGTCCATATGTTATGGTAGAGGCATACCAAGGTTCGATACCTTGTCCAGGCAATTGTAACTGTAATACTAGGATGGCGGTCTATATAGCTACATGTTTGACCTGTTCACCATTCTATATGGGTAAAACCACTAGAAAAGTGAAGGAAAGAATATTAGAGCATGTAAGAGACATTAAAAAAAGCAAGAAGGAATGTGCACTATACAGTCATTCAGTGAGATGTAAGGATTTTAATAAATTCTTGTTTTTGGTTATTGACAGAAGTCTGACCCTTTTAGAGAGGGTGATGTTAACTTATACTTGGAGAATTTGGAGTTGGAATGGCAATTGAGGACAAATGTGACAATATCTCCAAGTATTAATGATAATGTATCACTAAGTTCTGTATTGAAGTTAACAGCATTGCAGGTTTAAGGTGACCATTAGAAATAATGTTTTTTTATATAGATATTTTGCTTTTTTTGTAATGTCATATATGCAGGCTTTTAAAACACATGTTTTATTTGGTACACTTTTGTTAGTCAAGTTTTTATATGTTTTATAGCATATATTAATAGCAGGATTTGCACATATTTATGTATGGTTAAATACATAGTTATTGTTATTTATAATCATAGTACATTTTTAATGTGTTCAAGTGTTTTTTAAACATATTTCTTAAAGAATTAATTAGCAAAGTATTAATTATTAGAGGGCATATTGTATTTCAGAGTTGTATAAATGTAGATGTTTTTTGTGTTTAATTCACTCTGATGATGCCCTATGGACATAGAGTGAAAGCGCTTAGTCTGTGAATAAACAATGTTTTGCTATCCTTCCTACCAGGTTGTGGATTACTCAGCATTTTGACAGTTTTTCTTTTCTTTTCAAGTGTTTATGCTCCTTTGAGCAAGTGTGTAATAATATTTTTGCAGGATTTAGCTGTGACATCATTGTTAAAGCTTGCACAGAGTACATGTTTTAAGATAGATCCTTATAGAATTGTTGTTTAAAAACTGTGGATGCTATATCTTTTATGCAGCCCTTGAATGGCTGATTGTCTAGATAGATCTCCTGACTCTCTAACCTCATTACTGTATCAGTTTTGGAAGTTACACTTGTCAGATTATTATACAACACAACATAAAATACTGCATGAGGTATCACAGTCCTGTTGTTTGAGCTGATTTATTGCAATATCTTTAGATAATGGTCCCCATCTCCAAAACTGCAGTGTGATGCAGAATTAAAAGTTTTACTAAGATCCACTACAACTGCTTCAGTGACTCCACTTTCATTCATATTTGAATAAATGGCATTAGAAAGAGATATAGTTGTGGTGGGGGCACTGCTCCTTTGTCAAAAACCACATTCTGAAAGTTTAAAAAGTTTATGTATTAAGATATTATTTGAATTGTAAGAAGAATACTTTATAAAGTGATTTATTTAAAATGGGAAGGACAGTTATGGGCCACAGGCTGGATGCTGGCATACAAGATATTAAATGAGGAAAGTGTATTATTACTGAAGCTTTCTACAAATTAGGGAACGTACCTAGAAATAAGAGTCAATTTATTTTGCACCTGAGTAGAATGGTAACTTCAGATGACATGTATCTTTGCCTAGATGACCCAATGGAGGGATGAGATTTAGGAGTGTATTTGCAAATGAGAACATGGATTTATTCCAACATTTGTGATATTAAATAAGACTAAGTACGAGAGTCTGGAAGTAATTGTGATTGATAAAATTCATCCGGCACTTTTGTGCATGTGCTTGCTAAACAGAATGGATCAAAGGAAATAATTGGGGTTCTGCTGTTTTTCTTTAAAAAAAAGGATTCTGGCTGTGTTGCAAAGCTGCTTACAATTCTTCCTTTTTGAGGTATAACAGCCCTGCCTAGTCTCTGTTCCCTAAAAACAAGGCCTCCACTAATTTTATTACCAGCTCTTTGACTGGCGAAAAGATTATGTCTGGTATTCGTAGACAAGCATTGTGCAAGAGGTGATGACTGTGCCCACCCCCTAACCTATGTGGGTATGATAATATCTCATGTACAGCATGGTCGGTCCATTCACTGGCCTGCATAGCCTAGCTGTGATACCTTATGCATAATTTTATTTTGTGTTGTCTATGTCAAGGCCCATAACTGACTACCAGAGATGCTGTGGGGGGTCCAATGTGATAGTCACTTCGAATGAGACTCATTTGTAGTCAGATATGACAAGGGAAGACATCACAGTGGGGGTGCTACAGCAGTCCCCTGTATTGGTAAGCACCATATCCGAGATGTTGGTGCCCCTAGTTTGGATGCCCACCTGCTGGTCCAGGGTATTGGACTTAATGAACTCGAGGAACCTTTGAGCAAGTGAGTTTGAGTACAAGTAACTGACCCATTCAATGGATGGGTAATTAAATCACCCAGAACCATGGTGTTCGGCTGTATCTTGATGGATGCCAGTAGATCCAAGTAGGCAGAGTGCGTGTCTTGATTCATGGAGGGGATCCTGTAGCTGACAATGACTTGAATATGTCTTCTACCAACAGTTAGTTGCACCTTGTGCTCAAACTCACTTGCTCAAAAAAAAAAAAAAAAAAAAAAAAAAATCTTGTTGATAAAGGGAAGCTTCTTTGTTCACCAGTGGGAGTGGGGAGCACTGAGCAGCCTATTTGTCCCTAGAGCAGTGGTTCCAGCCAGAAACTTGTAGTCTATTGGCCATTTTGGGTCAATTCCTAGCTCTTTTCAACCCCCTGCTATAAAGCCCGCTTTAGCATGCTTTTGCATGATTTAACGCAGAGTTGCCCATAGAGCACCATCGGGCAGCGCCGGTTAAACAAGGTTAAACTATTTCTGGCTCCGTAAAGTCTGCTTTTCAATTTTTCCCTTAGAACTTCTCTACTTGCAATCTAAACAGTCTATTCTCTATCTCAAAAGCTCAGCACTTGCTCCTAAAGCATTTTTATATAGGTAAAGCTCAGCACTTGCTCCTAAAGCATTTTTATATAGGTAAAGTACTTGTATACTAAACAAAGTACTACATTAGCCTAGAATCCTTGAGTACCCATTTCCCTATAGGTCCCTTCTGACTCAGTTACACAGCAAACTTTTTTCACTTTTTCTAGCATGTCAAGGGTCAGTTGCTAGCGTCCTCTCCTGTTCAGCTGGTGAATATGGGCATCTTGAGGCAATGTTACAATTGCCTCATGTACACAGACAACCCACTCCTTCTCCCACAAAACACAAATACATGTGAGAGATGCAACTATATAGCCAAACTGGAGGCTGAGCTCTCTCAACTCAGGACTGGCAAGACCAGACAGGAGGAGAAGGAAACCACGCACACCACAAACCCAGTTTCACATAGAACTATCACAACTGCAAAACAAACACATAAACACACAAAGACATACTCGGAGACACTGATCAAAAATCTACCAAAACTACAGAGGCCTCCAAAGCAGACACCCAAGCAACTGCCACCTCAAGACATAATGCAACACATAGTTCTCAAAGTCAGTGTGCTAAACAGTCCCAGCCCTTAAGGCCAAACACAATGCCAGACACACTTGTTATAGGTGACTCCATAGTCAGACACACTGACGTCCCACTCACCAGACTGAACAAGGAAAAGATCACAGTAAGCTGCCTGTCAGGCGCTAGAATCCGCCACATAACACAAGCACTCAGGTCACTCCACAGCAAGTACAAGTATGACTCAGTCATTGTCCATGCCGGTGTGAATGACCTGATCCCTGGACTACATGAAAAGAGACATAGAGGAGCTCTCAGATTATGTAGCCCAGGCGGTATGACCCTGACCCTGAGCAGTATCCTACCCTCACCAAGAATGATGCCACAATACAGAGACAAAATGATCAGCTTTAATAATTGGCTTAATTACTGGTGTCATTCTAAGGGGATCCAATGTCTGTCTGCCTGGGATGACATGCTTGACAAGCCACGCTGCAAGGGACGGCTTGCACCTGTCACCCTGGGCTTCCGGATATTGGCAAAGGCTCTGCCACGCCATAGTGCCTTTTTTAGGCAAGGCTCAAATGATAAACCTACTGCCCTAGAAAACAAAAATGGAGAAAAACTAAGGGTAATACTGCTCAATGCCAGAAGTCTAAACCTCAAGTTGCACACCCTCGAAGCCCTCCTCAGTATGGAGAACATCGATATCTGTGCTGTGACTGAAACCTGGTTCAAGGCTCCTGAGAGCACCCTAGCACTATCAGGTTATACCTCATATCATGCGTTCCGGCCCCAAAATCCGGACCGAACCACAAAAGGAGGGGGAGTATCCATATTCATAAAGGATACCCACACCTCCAGGTTAGTGGCAACGCATGAAGCATCGGAGACCATCCAGGTGCAATTAACCATAGGTAAAACTGCCCTACAGTTTGTAACATGCTACAGACCACCTTCTCAAACTCAGGAAACCCACACAGCCTTCCTGAAGATACTGGAGAGTATGAATGTCTTTCCAAACACCATCATATTGGGTGACTTCAACTACCCAAACATAGACTGGGAACATTACTCAAGCCCCAACACCCTAGCCCAAAGGTTCCTTGAGTTCATAAACTCAAATGCTATGGAACAACTAGTCACCATTCCCACAAGAGGAGAAAATATACTAGACCTGATCATCACAAACACGGGGACAAAATGCTCCACACCGGAAGTATATCCCTCATTGGTGAGATCAGACCATAAATTAATCTCACTGGAGATCCACATCCCGCCCCCACCCCTAGCAAAAAAGACCACAGTGAAGAACTTCTCAAAAGCAAACTTCACACTTCTTAAGACTGGAGTGGTATCCTTCAAGGCCCCCGAGCCAGTGGAAACCACAACCCACGCTGCTGAAACCCTTGCAAATGCCTTCTACGAGCACCTCCAGGAATGTATGGATCAAGCAATCCCTAATAAAATCAAGACCCTTTAAACCAAAGGCAGGCGCCCGGTCTGGTGGACTCCAGCCATAAACAAACTCTACAACAAGAGGAGAAAGCAACTACATGACAGAGCAAAATCCCTAAATGGGAAGGCATCTCTGATCAATACTAGCAAAAAACTACGATCACTCATAAAATCATCCAAGGCCAACTTTGAGAGAAAAATCGCTAATGACACAAAAGACAACCATAAAGCTTTCTTTAGCTATGTTAGAAACCTGGGTGGAAACTCCCAGATATGCTCAGAATTAGTCCAAAATGATATAAAAGTCACTGAACCCACAGACATTGCCAACATACTGGCAGACAGGTTCAGTGCAAATTTCTCCCTCCCCCCCAAAAGGAGAAATATCTATCCCACCAGAGTCTAGCCTCCCAAACATCTCAGATGCCCAGGTGAGAGCTGCTCTCTCTAAAGCAAAAAACACAGCATCAATGGGACCGGACGGTGTCCCCAGCTGTGTGCTACATGAACTCAATGAGGAACTAAACCCACACATAAGGCTGCTGTTTAATCTTAGCCTTACTACAGGATACGTACCCAAAGAATGGCGTACGGCAACTGTGGTCCCACTCCACAAAGGCGGTGCTTCTACGGACCCTGGAAATTACCGCCCTATAAGCTTGACGAGCCTTGTCTGCAAAGCTATGGAGAGGATCATAATGGAACTCATAAATAAAGACATTGGGGACCTACAGACACTGGATCCTACCCAATTTGGCTTTGTCAAGGGCAGATACTGCCTCTTGAACTTGGTCAACTTTTTCGAAACAGTTACTAAGGCCATTGATGAGGGTAAGGCAGTTCACACAGCCTACCTTGACCTAGCAAAAGCGTTCGACACAATACCCCACTCGGGCATCATAGAAAAGCTCACCAGCTTAGATGTAAATCCATATGTCACAAGATGGGTTGCAAACTGGCTCAAGGACAGAACACACAGGGTTAGAGTTGCTGGTGCCATGTCAGACTCTAAGTCGGTCACAAGCGGTGTCCCACCTGAGCGGGCTCAGTCCTGGGCCCCCTCTTGTTCGGCATTTATTTTTCTGAAGTGCAGGCAAACATAGGGGGATTGTGGCTGACAAAATTTGCAGATGACTGCAAACTGGGCACCATAATTGACACTCCATCAGACACAGACATCCTCCAGAAAGGTCTCATAGAAATGGATAACTGGTGCCAGAGCCATGGCCTTAAGCTAAATGCCAAAAAATGTATAGTCATACCCTTTGGGAAAAACAAGGTAACCCCTAATTACCACATAGGTGGTAATCCATTAAACACGGAAGAAGTTATCAGGGACCTGGGGACCCAAGTTGACAGTAACCTCTCTTGACACTCACATTGCCAAAGTGGTTAGGAAGACCTTCTACATTGCCCACCTGATCATGAAGGGATTCACATCCAGATCAGGAGAGGTCATTGTACCCCTGTACTCTTCACTTATCAGACCAATGATTGAGTACAATGCCCCATTCGGAATGTACCTCACCCGACACCTGCAGCAGTTGGAAAGACCCCAAAAGTTCCTCACCAAAAGGATAAAGGGGCTCAAACATATGTCATACGATGCCCGACTAAAGAAACTCCAGCTCTATTCAGTCGCATACCATCTGCTCAGAGGTGATCTGTGCCTGACATACAAGGCCATGTCCAACCCGGAATTAATGGACATGCTCCACCTCAAAAAATCCAAATCCACCAGAGCCACGAGAGCAAGAGACTTAAACCTCAACACGGATATAAATAGGACATGCTGGAGGGACAAATTCATCACCCAGAGACTCCCTACAATATGGAACAGAATCCCAGTCCATGTGAGGCAGAGCCCCTCACTGACTCTGTTCAAGAGAAATCTTGACGAGTGGATGGGAGATCGTAGGTTTACCCCGGGAATCATCTCTGTATCACTGCTGGACAGAGGCACAGCAAACTAATGGGTATAGTATTCTCATCCTAAGGGGTGGTGAAAGCCACACACACTCTGGCTAGGCTTATAAATGCCCTAGGGCAGATAGCCTAGTATGAACCTATGAACCTATGAAGTGTCTCCAGGGAATCATACCATTTAACCAATCTGGAAGTGTATTTATCTTTAATGAATATTGATACACCACCACCTGTAGTTTTCATGTCTTCCATTCATGGTCGGAACATGTGGTAGGAAGTGTAGCCCGGTATGGCTGGGGTGCTCTCCACTGCCTTGAATCAGGTCTCTGTGACTGCACAGATGTCAGTGTCTTCCATGGTGAGGAATGCTTCCAGTGAGTACATCATGCTAAGACTCCTAGTGTTTAGCAGCATAACCTTGAGGTTGTTTTTTGATGGAATTTTTATGTCAGGAATTTTGCCCTTGTGACATTACCTAAAAATGGCACTATGTGGGTGCAAGAGCCTTTGCCAGCAGGCAAAATCCCAGGGGTGACATATGAAGGCCATCTTTGGAAAAGCATCGAGGTCTATCGATCATGTCATCCCAGGCTGACAGAAACTGGATCCACTTAGAATGACACAAGACACTAAGCCAATTATGCTGACATCTCTGCAGTCACAGAGACCTGGTTCAAGGCCACAGACAGCAACCTTGCTGTACCGGGATATAATAACTTCCACACATTCAGACCACAAAATGAAGGCATGAAAACTATAGGAGGAGGAGTATCAATATTCATCAAAGATAAATGCACCTCCATACTGGTTAAACAGAATGATTCCCTAGAGTTACTCCATGTGCAAACAACTATAGGAAAGACCCTCCTCCAAGTTATCTGCAGCTATAGCTCCCCCTCCATGAACCATGATATCCACACTGCCTACTTGGATCTACTTGAGTCACTCAAAATACAACCAAACACTCTAGTTATGGGAGACTTTAACAAACCGTGCATAGACTAGGTAAATTATGAATGTATAAACACACTCGCCCAAAGGTTCTTGCACTTTGTTAACTCAAATGCCATGTAGCAGTTAGTTGGCACCCCCACAAGGGGTCCAAACACTCTAGACCTGGTACTCCCCAGCATGGTAGAAAGGTGCAGCACCACAAGTGCATAACCCTCCCTGGTGAAGTCTGATCATAAATCAGTCTCTTTCAAAGTAATGATAGCATCAGACCCTCCAGGAGAAATTAAGCTAAAAAACTACAGCCTCTTACAAGAAGGCATTAATAGCTTCAAAGCTCCTTTCCCCACTGATGGCAATGACAACTATACTGGGATATACACCAATGTATTATATAAACTTCTATACAATTGTATTGACTCAGCTGTTCCTGATATGGACATCTGCCATAAACAGGTTATATAATAAGAGGAAGAAATTGCTGTCTAAGAACAAGAAGGAGCAATTTCAAAATTGGAAGCACACCCTTCTCAGCTTGAACAAGCAAATAAGACATCTTATAAAGTCTCTAAAGCTAACTACGAATTTGGATTAGCATCCCTAGTTAAGGATAACCAAAAGGCATTCTTTAGCTACATCAGAAAGCTTAAAGGAAAAGCCTAGATTTGTGCCAAACTGGTAGTGAGTGGTAGCACATGTACTGCACCAGTGGAAATAGCCAACCTGCTAGCAGGCACATTCAGTGAAAACTTCTGTCTCTGTCCCCGCTACATATAACCCAAAACATTCCTACCACCTATTCTCCACTTAGTATCTCTAAAGAGTAGATCTTAACTGCTCTCTCCAAGGCCACAAACACAGCCTCTAGTGAACCTGATAATATCCCAGGCTGTGTTCTCAATGGTTTGAAACAGGAGTTAGCAAAACCACTGGGTACTCTTTTCAACCACAGCCTAAGCACTTTTTTTTTTAAATTGCTGAATGAAAAACTGCTACCGTCATCCCCTTGCACAAGAGGGGTGCATCCACCAACTAGCCTTATCTGCAAGGCAATGGAGAGAATCTTCATGGACCTCATCAATGAGGATATAGGAGACTTTTCAAACACTTAACCTGACCCAGTTTGGGTTTGTTAAAGGGAGATGCTTGTTGAACCTGGAGGACTTCTTCGAAACTATCATGAAAGCCCTGGATGGCAAATCTGTGCATATGGGCTACCTAGACTTGGCCAAGGCCTTTGACACAATTCCCCAGTCAAGCATCATTGAAAAACTCTCCAGCTGGGGGTCAACCCATATACTGTCAGGGGGGTTGCAAACAGGCTCACTGACAGAACACATACAGTGAAAATAGGGTAATCCATCTCTACCAGTAGACCCTTACCAGTGGTGTTCCACAGGGATCCATGCTGGGGCATATATGGGTTCCCTTTTTAATTTCAAAATACTGAAATCCCGAATTTCAGTATTTCGAAATTAAAATACCGAAGTCTTGAAATACCGGTAAACCAGAAGCACGAAATTCAAAATCTTGCAGTGTGGAGATTTTGAATTAGCGCTTCTGGTGTTGTGGTGTGTGAATAGTAAGATGTGAGTTTGGGTATGTATGTATATGTATGTCTGTTGGTTAGGGGCTTTAGTGTCTGTTTTGACTGTGATGTGTGTGTGCGAGGGTGTGTACAATGTGTGGGAGTGAGTTGCTTGCGTGTGTCTGATTGTGCAATCTCGGAGTTAGTATATTTAAGTGGGGGGTGGGGGTGCAGCCCCTCCACATGGGGGTGTAGGGGGGCTTGTCCCCCTGCTTATTTGTAGTGTAGGATATTATATTTGAGTTGGGGGGAAGTTGTGTGTATGTGTTTGTGTGTGCTGTATCTCATGTGTAGCATTGGGTTTTTGAATTTCACGGTTTTAGGGTTTCGGTGTTTGGCGTCTTTGGCTATATAATTTCGAAATTCTGAAATTTGGGATTTCAGTATTTCAAAATTACATAGTGAATATATATATATATATTATATATATATATATATATACATATACACATACATACATATATATATATATATATATATATATATAGATATATATATATATATATATATATATATATACACAATTTTTTTTTGAATCAGCAAATTTTTTCCCTGGGGAAAAAAAAAATCGCTGATCCGTGACTTCAACATTTTTGGGTTTCGAACTTTGCAGTTCAACAGAAGAGCATTCAATATTTTTAGCATTAGGTTACAGTGAATACTACAGAGTCAAGACAGTCTTCAGATTAGATTATTTTATTTAACAGACTACATGTATTGATGTATTAGAAGCTGTATATAAACATACAAAGTACAGTACAATAATTAGTGAAGTATTTAACAAACAGGTGCTGGCACTCTTACTCAAGAACATTAAAACTGCTCAAGAAAACAAGGAAATAATATGGTGCAGTGGATTTGCCTCCCCCAAGATGATGAGATAGGACTGGAGCAAATCCAGTTGAAAGTACAAATAGACTTTGGCCTGTAGATACAGGGTGATGATGATGCCTCACAGCATCTGTCTGCCTGCCTGTCTGTCTAGAGGCTGTTCATCCAGCAGCAGTGACACCAGCACAGTATGCTGCAAGTCTTGGGTACGAGTCCTAAATGAGAGCTAATATTATCCTTTCACTTCTATGCTTCATAACAGAAAGATTTGTATCCTTTATGCATGAGGAAGAGTTCAAAGGAGCCTCAGAGGTTGCCACCACTACATTTTAAGGATTCCAGTATCCCTGCAGATAATGATTGCACTCAGCTGATGCAGAAGAGAAGGATGCAGCTCTGGTTGTCATACATGCAGTAAGAAAACAGTAGATTAAATACTCTATTTTGTACCCTCACACATTAAGGGTCATAACAAATACTATTTATGCAGGACTCTGTTGGCCTCAATCTGTCCTGGGATGCATTGCAGTGCAAGTATAGTTTCCACTTGACACCTAGATGGAATCTGAAGCAGCACCATTATCACTCTCCTACTTTGCACACGATAGAAGAATCTTCGTGGTTTCTGTTCAAACAGCTATTTTTATACAAACACATCAAGATAGAAGATTGCCAACTTTAACTTAAGTAATTCATATACATACTAGCTGTTGTAATCATACATGTTTACTCTCTGGCTGCACTCTCAAAATGGCACTGGGAATGGCATGTGGTTGGCATTTATACATTCACGTTATGTCTTTGGCATGCTTCTTAAAGATACAGCACACAGCACATGCACATTGATCTAATCCTCCCTCTTGAAAAATAAAACATGCAATGTTATGAATCAGTTTGGCAGCAGACATCACACACAGTTTTCCATCATGCAGTTACATAGAACAAGATACATATATATATATATATATATACACAATTAAGTCCATGTTGCTGCGTATTTCACACTGGGCCTGGATACTCATCCATATCGTGTGACATAAAACTGGGAAATGGACTTAGCAACTGGAGATGTCTCTGTACAATATTCAGCCTTTGAGATATCTGCAACATCTTTAGGAATGGAATCAGAGATAGGAATACAGTCTGGGATGGGAACAACATTTGGTTTACTCTGAGATCTAGAGTCTGAGTCATCCAAATGATGTTATAATGATGATTCTGGTAGAGGGAGTTAATGCCTATGGTTTCTCCTGTACTCCATACCCTTGGATTCTATAAGGCAGGATCTCGGCTTGGCACATATACCAGTAACATGTCCAATCCAGTCAAAACTTTTCACCATTTGTATTCTCACTGTTTCTCCTTCCCTAAATGTATGAAGAACTTTGCTTGATTTGTCATAACTGGACTTCTGGATTGAACACTTCTTGAATAGTTGAGCCTTTATAGTTCTGTTGTTCTTAGCTTTAGGCCTCAGTAAACTGGAACTAATAAGTAGTGTTGTTCTAGTTTGCCTGGAAAGAAGTCTTTGAGCAGGTGAACCAAGAATATCATCACGGGGTATGTTTCTGAGGTTAAGTAAATTCAAAAGACATCAGTATTGCCATGCTTTGACCTTTCAAGTAATTGCTTTGCACTCTGCACTGCACTTTCAGCTAGACCCTTTGTCTATGGATATTCAGGACTGCTAGTAGCATGTACAAAGTCCCAGTCTCTTGCAAATTTCTGAAACAACTGACTAGTAAATTGAGAACCATTGTCAGACATAACTTTATGTGCACTACCAAGGACTGAGAAATGATGTTTCAACTTAGTAATAACAGCAGTGGATGTTAGGTTAGGTAGTAAATCAATTTCAAACCAGTTTGAATAAGAGTCTACCAATACTAAGTAGTGTTGACTGTTCCACTCGAAGATATCAGTGGCTATTGTTGACCAAGGTAGTTCAGGAACTTGACTTAGCTGAAGTAGTTCTCTCTGCAGATGTTGTCTAGTACTATTGCATACTGAACAAGAAGAAAGTACTTTATCAATATCTTTCAGTAATGGCAGCCAAAATACTAATTTTCTCACTGGATGCGGAACATAGGTGACCACGATGCAAAATCTGGATATATTCTTGTTGTAAGGAAGCAAAAACAACAATTTACAACCTTTGAAAATAATGCCATCTTCCATAAACATTTCATCTCTATAAGGAAAGTATGTTTACACTTTAGGTGGTACACTGGATTGCTTTGACGGCCATCCAACATTAATGTAGTGATTGAGAATTTGCAAAATTGGATCAGACTTAGTGTGATCTCTTAACTCCTCAAGTCTAGTGGTAGAAAAATTACACACTGCCATCACGTCAAGGTCAAAATTCTCTACATGAAGCTGTTCTGTTGTATTTCTGGGTGATCTGGATAATGTATCTGCCAGATAGAGAATTTTGCCTTTTGTATAGGCCATTTTGAAATTGTACTTTTGCAATTTGAGCATCATTCTTTGTAATCTTGCTGGAGCGGATTGCATAGGCTTTTTTAGAATAGTAACTAGAAGCTAGTGATCAGTTTCAATCTGACTAGTTCGACCATAAATATAATCATGAAACTTGGAACATGCAAATACAATTGCCAAAAGTTCCTTCTCAGTTTGAGCATACTGCACCTCACTTTGGGTAAGTGTTCTAACTGCATAGACTACAGGTCTGCCCTTTCGAAATATGACTGCACCTAAACCAAATTTTAAAGCATCACAGGAAAGATTGACTGGTTTGTTCACATCATAGCATCTTAATGTAGGTGGGGGTGGCAATTCTCTGCTTGATGTCTTCAAATGCCTTGTAGTGGTGTTCTAGCCATGACCATGCATCATTTTTGCATGTTACCTGTCTTAAAGGTCTTGCCAACTGACTGATGTCTGGTATAAACTTGCCTAAATAGTTGACCATGCCTAGGAAATGCTGTAGAGCTTGAACATTGTCTGGTGCTGACATCTCAAGGATAGCTACTTGCTGGTCTCAAACCTACATATGTAACTTCTGGAAGCCTGAATTTGCACTTTAGAGGATTAACCTTCAAATTTACTTCACATGATCTGTCTAGAACTCTCTTTAGGTTTCTGTTATGCTCCGCTTCACCATTGCCTCCAACCAATAAATGATCTATTATGGCACAAGGATAACCCAAAACAAATTTGCTCCATTGCACGCCGAAAGACTTCACCTGCAGAATTTATTCCAAATGGCATCCTGAGGAATATGCATCTGCCAAACGGGGTACCAAAAATCGTTAGTAATGAGGATTCGCGATCAAGCATCGCTTGCCAAAATGAACTATTTGCCAATAAAGTCACTGCATCAACTCTTTTACTGATACACCATCTACATAGAAAGCAGACTGTTGCATCTCTACTTGATCAACTTGCTTTTTTGTGTGATCTTTCTTTACAGTTGTGTGGGATTTACTTGATCTGCAAAACTTTTGAAAGTGATTCCATTTTTTACACTTGTGACATTGCTGACCTAATGCTAAACATTTCTCTCTTTTAGACTCATGATTTGCACCATAATTGTGACAGTTAACAATAAAGCTGGACTTCGTTTTTGCTGATTCATGCTTGTACTGCACTGAGGATGCTCCTTTAACTGAACTAGTCTTAGACCTTGCTGGAAAGCTACGTGGTTTCCCTGGTGAGCCAGCAGGGGATGCGGCTGCTATGTGCTTAAGCCTACTTCTATTTATCACATGTTGCATACTATCGATGTTTGCTCTGAAACCTGCTGAAACCATGCTCTTGACACTCGCAAGCATAATTGTGTGTTTTTCTATCATTTCTTGGATCTAGCAAATCTCTATGGTTTTACTCAACATTAAATCACTGTCACAAAGCAAGATCTTTCTCACTGCAGCACTATTAATACTACACACGAGCCTGTCCTTTATTAACTCATCTTTTAAGTCACCAAGCTGACACTGTTTAGCTTTGTTTCTGAGGTCAGTTATGTAAGCTGTAAACGTTTCCCCTGGTTTCTGATCTCTTGTGTGCCTCTGTAATCTAACATTTGTCTGAGGGTTACACATTTCTCTGAAATTGCACTTCAGACACTCAAGGTATTCCCTTGATTCAACCTGTATAACAATATCATATACTGCTGGTGCATACACAAATGAATGCTCTCTTTCTATGACCTCTGATCCAGCTAGGTTTAACAAAATGAATGCCTTGGTATGTGCATCTTTATCTGAGTAAGCTGCATGTATAAAATATTGTACTCTTGCTCAAATATTCTCCAGTTCTCTGCAATATTCTGATCAAATACAAGTGGTAATGGCTTTTGAAATCTTTCTGCCATATTAACATATACCAGTGAAGGGTTTTGCAAATAAGCACGTACACATACACATATGCCAGTATTTTATAACTTTGCACCTCTGAAATTATGCTTTTGGGCTTTTTGAAATTATGCTATTGGGCTTTTCTGTGAAACACTCTCTCGGACACTGTAACACCTTTGAAATCACTTTATTGCAAAAAATCACCTCTTATCAGTACAAGAAACATATCAAACAACTGCACGATGCAAGCCTCTAAGTAACTGGACTTTACAAAATAAGACTCTTGGGCACTGCAATACTCTTGAAATTATCATCTTGCTAAAGTAGTTTACCAACATTTTAAGAAGCATTTTAAAAAAACATCACAATGTGAATGAACTGGGCAAGAGAAGCTGAGAGTCAATAACATTTCAAAGTAATTGCACTTTGTGAATAAACTGTACGCAGCACACTGAAATTTCCCCAGAATGGCGGTACCTTGCTAGGCAACTCTTTACAGTGCAAGCAATACTTTGTAATGGTGGTACTTTGTGACCAGACACACCCAGCACAAGAAACTTTTCAAAATGGCTATACTTTTACTGTACTTTATGAAATAGTTACACTTTGCACACAGATAACTCTTCAGAATGGATACAATGCATGCAGTTAAGAAACCTTTCATGCCTCTCACTTGTTTAATAATGCATTTTGTGCCCTTGTAATGCTCCATCTTACCTCTTATACAAAATAAGTAGTTTCTGTGTATTCTCATTACCTTTGAATGTTTCTGGCTCTTTTTCATGCTTGTTTCTCTTAGTTTTCCCTTCACTGTCATTTCTGCACCTCATGACTCCAAATATTATTCTCTGCAATCCCAGTTCTGACACCATGTCACTCTCCTACTTTGGACACAATAGAAGAGTCTTCGTAAGTTCTGTTCAGTTAGCTTTATTTTATACAAACACATCATGATAGATTACTGACTTTAACTTAAGTAACTTATATACAAACTAACTGTTGGAATCATACATGTTTACTCTCTGGCTGCACTCTCAAAATGGCACTAGGAATGGCACGTGCTTGGCATTTATACATGCACATTATGTCTTTGACTATCTTCTTAAAGATACAGTGCACAGCACAAGCACACTGATCTACAACCATTGCTGGATAGCAGAGAGAAGCTAATTCATTCTCTCATGAAAGTCACTTTTTTATCCCAAGTGACAGAAAAAACTACAGAAGCATTCTGTAGAAGGTCTAACCATTGCTGAGAAGTCAAAGGGGTGAAATAAATGGAGGACCTGGTCACTAGATTACATTTTATGGACTTATGAAATATGCATTCAGTGGCCAGCTGGGCTTTAACACATGATATAATAGTGCATTGTACCACATAAATTAAATTTCTAGGGTTCTTTCTAAAGTCTCATCAAGATTCATTGTCAGTTAAAAGGCTGTCTCTTACACAGGGAAGGTAAGTGAGTGGAAGTGAAGCTTGCAAAGGTAGTACGTGACTGTCCTAGCTTGTATAGAGGTAGTACATGACTGCCCTACCTTACATGGAGGTAGTACATGACTGCCCTAGCTTGTATAGAGGTAGTACATGACATAACTGCCCTAACTTGTATAGCAGTAGTATGTGACTGTCCCAACTTGCATACAGGTAGTACGTGATGTGACTGCCCTAGCTTGTATAGAGGTAGAACATGACTGCCCTAGCTTGTATACAGGTAGTACGTGACTGGCCTAACTTGTGTACAGGTAGTACGTGACTGCCCTAGCTTGTGTACAGATAGTACGTGACTGTCCTAACTTGTATACAGGTAGTATGTGACTGCCATAACTTGTATATAGGAAGTACATGACTGCCCCTGGCTTGTATCGAGGTAGTACATGACTTCCCTAACTTGTATAGAGGTAGAACATGACTGCCCCAACTTGTATAGAGGTAGTACATGATGTGACTGCCCTAGCTTGTATACAGGTAGTACATGACTGCCCCTGGCTTGTATAGAGGTAGTACATAAATACCCTTGCTTGTAGAGAGGTAGTACGTGACTTTTCTAACTTGTATAGAGGTAGTACGTAACTGCTCTAGCTTGTACAGAGGTAGCACGTAACTGCCCTAACTTGTATAGCATATGTAGTAGTTTGTGAGTCATGGCTGGCATTAAGGGCAACTAAGGTGAATGACTTTTAGTTGTTTTATAGTGTCACTGTTAGACAGAGGCACAGTATATTAACCTCGAAAAAGGGCATAGCAAAATAAATTTAAAATGGGTGGTGAAAGCCAAACACATTCTGGCTAGGCTTATAAATGCCCTAGGGCAGATAGCCTAGTATGAACCTATGAACCTATATGTCTGTGCTAAACCATTTAAATATTTCTAAAATCCAGTGTCCAATTTTGTAAATGTTGAAGTCTGGCCATTGTTATTTCACATTTGAAGAATAACAGATGTGTTGCACGTTTAAGAAGCATTTCTAAGACATGAACGTGCAATATAATTAGTAGCATGAAAATGTTTATTAAGCAAACAAAAAGGATAAAAAGTTTGTTAATTAAGTGAAATGTTTGAAATTAAGAGATTTGATAAAACAAGTATCAGAAAAGCACATAAAGTATTCAGAATTACCTCAGAACTGCAAAATGAGCATGTTTAAAGTAAAATGAGCATGTTTAGAGTTAAAATGGGTGCAAGAAAATATAATGGACATGAAAAGAGATTAAATGAGAAAAACAAATATAACAAAGGGCAAAAAAGGCTAAATAAAGCAAGGAGACTGCATGTTTTTTGGCGAAGTACTGTGTTTTGGCATAAACTACTACTTTGCATTGATTAGAGCTCTAAATAGTATAACTACAGTTATTCGAAGCATCTCAAAGTGTGTAAAAGTGTTTACTGTGTGTTTATTACTGTGAATTTATTCCAAAGAGTTTGTTGTGTACTAGGTGCCACTATTTCATAAAGGGCAGTCAAATACAGCCATTTTGAAAAGTTCTTGGGCTGGGTGTGTCTATTCACAGAGTGCTGCCATTACTGAGTGTTTCTTGCACTGTACAGAGTTGTTTAACAAAGTACTGCCATTTTAGGGAAATTTCAGTGTGCTGTGTACTGTTTATTCGCAAAGTGCAATTACTTCAAAATGTTTCTTACTCTGAGCTTCTAATTCCCAGTTTACTTGCACAGTGCAGTTATTTGAAATGTTTCTTAGCTTATAAAAGGTGATTTCAAGAATATTACAGTGCCTGGGAAACATATTTCACAAATGTAAGCTATGCAGAGGCTTGTTGTGCCGTTGTGCATAGTTACAAGCACTGGCATAAATTTCAGGAATATGTACATGTGTGTGTGTTTGTGCATACTGGCAAAAGTCTTCACTGAGATGTATTAATACGGCAGACAGCTTTAACAAACTGCTACCACTTGTATTTGTCCAGAATATTGCAGAGAACTGGAGAATATTTGAGCAAGAGTACAATATATTCATACAAGCAGCTTATTCTAATAAATATGCATGCACCAGGGCATTCATGTTACAAACCTAGCAGGGTCAGAGGTCATGGAAAGAGAACGTTCATTTGTATATGCACCAGCAGTGTATGAAGGTGAAGGGGAAAATCATCATGTTGTGCAGGCTGAATCAAGGGAAGACCAAGACTGCTTGAAGCACAAATTTAGAGAGATGTGCAACCCCCAGACCAATGTTACATTAGAGAGGCATTTGTTTTACACAAAAGATCAAAAGCAAGGAGAATCATTTGCAACTTATATTACTGACCTGAGAAATAATGCTAAGACTTGTAAATTTGGTGACTTAAAAGATGAGTTAATAAAGGATAAGCTCGTGTGTAGTATTAATAATGTTGCTGTGAAAAAATTTTGCTTCATGAGAGTGATTTAACATTGAGTAAAGCTGTTGAGATTTGTCAATTTCATGAATTACAGAAAGGCACACAAATATGCTTTCAAGTGATAAGAGCATGGTTTCAGCAGGCTCCAGAGCAAATGTAGACAGTATGCAAAATGTGGCATGCAGAAACAGGCCTAAGCACATAAGCTGCTGCCCCTGCGTGTTTTCCTATGAGGTCCAGCGACCTTCCAGCAAGTTCTAAGACTAGTTCAGTTAAAGTAGCATGCTAAGTGCCGTACAAGGGTGAATCAGCAAAACCCAAGTCAAGCTTTATTGTTAACTGTCACAATTGCGGTGCCAAGCATGAGTCTAAAAGAGAAAAGTGCTTAGCATTTGGTCAGCACTGCTATAAATGTAAGAAATGGAACCATTTTCAAAAAATGTTGCAAATCAAGTAAGACTCACACTGTTATAAAGAAGGGTCATTTGAAAAAGCAAATTGATCAAGTTGAACTGCAAGAGTCTGCTTTCTATGTAGATGGTGTATCTGTAATTGGTGAAAAGACTGATGCAGTAGATGTATTGGCAAAGAATGAAGTATTTTTTTACTGTCCAGATCAATGGTAAATCCACCGGGCTCAAACTAGACACTGGTTCAAAGTGCAATGTATGTCTGCATTACCTTTGCTAAATTGAGAGCTGGTGAACAATCAAATGTGACTAGTTGTGCAAAACTTGTTGCTTATGGAGGTGAAGAAATTCAAACTGAAGGCTCAGTAGTGCTATCATGTTATGTGGTCAAGAACTGTTATAGCTTATTATTCTATGTAGTTCAAAGACCTGTGCAGTCATTATTGGGTCTCAGAGACAGTTTGAGAATGAATTTGCTTTCTTTTACCACAGAAGTTCATCAGATAACACATGTCCCAGTTCCTGCTTCGCTAACACTATTTTTCAGAGTATGCTGATGCTTCCGCTGACAAGTTGGCAAACTTCCAGTTGTGTATTCTATGAAGTTAGACCCAGAGATCAGTCCAGTGGTCAGACCATCAAGAAGAGTCCTGATAGCTATGAAGAATAAAGTTAAAGCTCAGATGGACAAAATGGTGCAGCAAGGTGTAATTTGTCCATTTACAGAACCTACTGAATAAGTGTCATCCATAGTAGTAGCTCACAAAAAAGGCTCAGATGAAATCAGAATATGCATTGACCCAAGAGATTTGAACAAAGCATTAAAAAGACCACATCATCACATGTATACAATCAAAGAAGTTGCAGCTCTAATACTGAATGACACTGTTTTTTCTGTTTTAGATGCAAAAAGTTCATTTTGGCAAGTGATGCTTGATCGCAAATCTTCATGACTGATTACATTCAGTACCCCATTTGGAAGTTACAGATTTCTTAGGATGTCATTTGGAATAAATTCTGCAAGTGAAGTTTTTCAGTGTGCAGTGGAGCAAATGTTTTCAGGTTATCCTTGTGCCATAATAGTAGATGATTTGTTAGTCAGAGGCAATGGTGAAGCAGAGCATGACAGAAATCTTAACAGAGTTCTAGACAGAGAGCGTGAAATAAACTTAAAACTCAATCATCTAAAGTGCAAACTCAGACTACCAGAAGTTACATATGTAGGTCATTTATTTACTAGCATTGGCTTGAGACCAGACCTCTCCAAGCAAGCAGCCATTCTTGAGATGTCAGCACCAAATAATGTACAAGCTCTACGGTGTTTTCTTGGTATAGTCAACTATTTAGGCTAGTTTATACCAGACTTCAGTGAGTTGACACCATCTTTGAGAGAGCTAACACATAATAATTTTACATGGTCATGGTTAGAACATCACCAGAGAGCATTTGAAGACCTTAAGCAGAAAATAGCTACTCCTGTGATGCTTCAAAATTTGGTCTTGGTGCAGTTTTCTTCAAGAGAGTAGACCAGTAGTCGATGCATCTAGAAGACTTACCCAAACTGAAAAGCGTAATGTATGTCTGCATTACTTTTGCTAAATTGAGAGACACTCAGATTGAGAGAACTTTTTGTAATAGTGTTTGCATGTTCCAAGTTTCATGATTATATTTATGGTCGAGATATTCAGATTGAAACTGATCATCAGTGTGATGGCCGTGTCCTGGCCCAGCAATCAAGGAGCCTCAATCCTTACCACTAACACCAGAGAGGGTGCCTCATCTAAGAGGAAAGGATAACACATATACACAGTAAAGTACAATTTCCCTTATGTGCACAAAGTGATTACAGTCAGTCTGGGGCTGGTTGCTCCACTGCTTTCCAGGTCCCCAATAAGACTCCCCACTGGCACAGTTACAGGGTCCAGATCTCAGCCTAGCTGGCAAGCTAACCTCCAGGACCCTCTCTGTCCAACCAGTACTTCATGTCCCTGCCCAAGTAGCTGACACACATAAACACTTTGGGATAAGTATTATTTATACAACTTCACAGGCACTCTTGGGAAAGGCTGACAAGGATTCTCCAGCTGTGCCCCTTTACCCAGACTATATGGTAGTAATTACTGCCACCACCACCTAATAATTATCAGCTACCCAAAGGCCCTTAAAAGGGTGTCCAATTATTACTGTGCAATATTATTATCCATTTGGTAAGTGTGACTAAACAGTCTAAGGCTTATTAGAGTGGCCTATTACAGGATACTTATAAGCATGCAATGTACTCTAGAGCTTAATTATCTCTACATAAACCAGCCACAGATAAAAGGTTTTAAAATATTTAATAATAAATAATTAAAACACAAGACAATTCTACTACACCACATTGCTATTCAGGAGTTCAGAGATCACACAGAAACTAATAATTCCGTAGTACAGTTTTGACATAACAGAAAAACACTTAGTCTAATATTTATAGTCCTAGCTATTTCTACAAGAAAACATGCTTCTAAGATAACTTACCTACATAGAGCAAGGCAGTGCTGAGTTAGATGGCCGAAATCAAAATGCTTAATAATTTCTGGTTCTCACTGTTTAAATTACTATTGCAGTTCTGATAAAAACATTACATCATCTTTTTGCACTTCCTGGAGTTCCCAGGCTGACACATTAACTACATTTACATTCTTAACATCCCCCTTTTATCTTGCAGCTGGTCAGGAACAGAGCAATAAAAATACATTTGCATGTTTAACTCTAGCAATTTAACTCTTGGTTAAAACAATAGAAAGAATTTCTTCATCTAGACTATTCGGCACCACTGTTTCCTTGAAAGCATCACCACATGCTTTTACTGGGTTAGTAGAGAGCACTGTTGCCACATTTTTGTTACAGCATTTCTTTACATTTAAAACAACAAGCCTGTAGTTTACATTTATATTTACAAATTATAGAATTATCTATAAAATTCTCTCTGACTAGGCTGGCAGCCTTCACCTTTTTCTACCAGTCTTCACAATTAGCCTCTGGTTACTATTTTAAAGAAGCTTAAGCATTCCACTCCATCAAAGAATGATGCTCAAATTACAAAAGTACAACTTCAAAATGGTCTATACAAAAGGCAAAAGTTTTATCTGGCGGATACCTTATCCAGATTGTCCAGAAATACAACAGAACTTGTCGCAGAAAATTTTGACTTGGATGTCATGGAAGTGCTCAATTTTTCTACCACAAGTCTTAATGAGCTAAGAGATCATACAAAGACTGATCCAATTTTGCAAAAACTCAAAGCAATCTGGTGTACCACCTGAAGTGCAACCCTGCTTTCCTTACAGAGATGAGGTGTTGATGGATGATGGCATTATTTTTAAAGGTCCTAAAATTATTGTTCCTACCTTCTTACAACATGAACGCATCCAGATTTTGCATCATGGTCACCTACATTCTGAAGCTACCAGAAGAAGGGCAAGAGGACTAGTATTTTGGGCTTCTCTAGCAAAACACATTGATAGAGTAATTTCTTCTTGTTCAGTATGCAATAATACTAAACCACATTTGCAAAAAGAACCACTTCAGCTAAGTCAAGTTCCTGAACTGACTTGGTCAACGGTAGCCAATGATATATTCGAGTAGAACAATCAACTTTACATAGTACTGGTAAACTCTTATTCAAACTGGTTTGAGATCGATTTGCTACCCAACCTAAAGTCATCTACTGTTATTACCAGGTTGAAATGTCATTTCTCAGTTCATGAACCCACAAAATCATATCTCTGACAATGGTACCCAATTTACCAGTCAGTTGTTTCATAAATTTGCAAGAGAATGGGACTTTTTACATATTACTAGTAGTCCAGAATATACACCATCAAATGGACTAGCTGAACGAGCAGTACAGAGTGCAAAGCAATTACTTGAGAAGTCAAAGTGAGACAGTACTGATGTGTTTTTTGAACTTAATCTCAGAAACATACCCAGTGACGATATACTTCGCTCACCTGCTCAGAGACTTCTATCTAGGCAAACCAGAACAACATTGCCTATCAGTTCCAGTTTATTGAGGCCTAAGGCTAAAAACAACAATGCAATCAAAGCCAAATTATTCAGAAAGTGTTCTTTCCAGAAGTCCAGCTATGGAAAATTGAGCAGATTTCTTCATTTGTTGAAAGAAGGAGAGACAGTGAGGATACAAACAGGGAAAGGTTTTGAATGAATTGGTCAAGTAACAAATATATGTGAAGAGCCGAGATCCTACCTTTTGAACTCTGAAGGTGTGGAGTATAGGGGGAATCACCAACATCTGCTTCCTGTACCAGAACCGTTATTGCAGCATTGTTCCTGTGATACAGACTCTAAATCTCAGAGTGATTCAGACAGTGTTCCTGTCTCAGAATGTGTTGTGATTCCCACTACCATTTCTGAAAATGTTCATAACATCCCGAAGGTTGAACATTCTGCTGAGACAACCCAGTTGCTAATCCCAATTCCAGTTTATATATTACATGATGTGGTCATATCTCCAGGCCCAGTGTGAGATACACAGCAACTTGGACATAGTTGTATATATGTATCTAGTTTTGCATAGTTGCATGATGGAAAATTACTTTGTACCTATAGCATGTTAGTCAGTGTTGTCAATGTCATTTCTCAAAGAGGGAGGATGTAGAATAACATGTGTGATGTACCTTTAAGAACCATTTCTAAGACCTGAATGTGCATATAAATAGCAGGCAGATGCTAGCTTCAGTGCCATTTTGTAGTACAGCCAGAGTGTGAACATCTATGCATGAGACAACTAATTTGTATATATGTTTATGTTTGTATATAATAAAGCTGTTTGAACAGAACCCACAATGCTCTATGACTAGACGAGCAACAGAATTCATGAATGGCATTTGGATCATTGGGAAGCCACTTTCCATGCTGACCTTCTTTGCTGTGCCAGAGGGCACTTTACAAAGTAATTTTTATTTGGTCCCCTTGGACCTCATGTTTACTGATGTAGCCCACAGTACCCAAGGTTCACACTGGGTGTACCAGCTACTCTCCAACCCTCTGGACTTAATCCATTATTGTTGGGGCCAGTCATGGATCCTGAGGGTGTCCTGGGGACTTGTTTTGTCTCTGCTTCTATCTGGGAGAAATGTTTGACATATCCATTCCCTTTCTCCATCCTCCATGCTTGGCGATATATCTGAGAGCAACTCCCCTCTTTGGACTGTGCCCTTCTTAGGAAGTGTATCAGCGAATGCCCTCATACCTTGAATGAGCATGCAAATCCCTTCCCTGCCACTCCATTGGTTACTCAAGCCATTAATCAAAGCCAGGTTGGCTGGGAGATAGTTAAGACTTTATCTACATCACTGGGACAGGTATTTGCACAGCAATTTTAATTTGAGTTGGAGCTTAAGAATTAGCATTATCAAAAGTTTCAAGAAATATATGCAAAGAGGTCGCAAACAAGGCAACTAGGGAGTAAAAAAGAATGAAATTTGACGTAACAAATTTAAAAAACAGTTAGGACTTTCGTGTCATCCAAGACACTCCATCAGACATATACCAAAAGCACATTCAGCTCATTTAAATACTATTCTATTAATGCATCACCATGTGACTAACCAATCTTAATTCTGTATCAGTCACAAATATTAAATGTCCAACTTGAACACCTCATTCAATTGCAATATATAAAAAGACATTTTTTGTTTATATGCTAAATAGTGAATTAAAACTAATAATTATATTACATCTTAAAATGTATCACGTATTGTAAATAGAACATATAAAATAACAATTCCATACATCAAATACTCAGTGTCACAAGAGTCTACATTAGTCTAAAAAGTCAATAGATGGCAGCAAACACCAAATAATAAAATAGCAATGTAGCTTTCAGTCCAACTAAACCTAAGAACTTTTTGGGATTCCAAAATGGTGGACAGCCTGTAAGCACACTAACAGTGCAGCTCCTGCAACCTAAACTCTAATCTGACCTCAGGCTGGCACATGGCTCAAAGAACATACACAAAACATCAATGGATTAAAGCAGAAATGTGAGTAATTACTTTTTTCATCTATATTTTTGCTGAAATTCTTTCTTTTTGAAGGAAAATATCTACTTGATGGAAGTTAAGCCCTGAACCATATGGAGTGGATCCTTCTGGATTAATAGGCCTAACACAAAAAATAAGGAAAAAGCATTACTCAGAACATGACTTGTTACTAAAAATTCTGCAATATTATAAAGCATCTTTCATTTTGAAGGAAAATATCTACTTGATGGAACTTGAGCCCTGAACCACATGGAAGGGATTCTTCCAGATTAACAGGCCTAACACAAAAATAAGGAAAAAGTATCTCTCAGGACAGGATTTACTACTAAAAAATTTTGCACTATCAACAAGCATCTAAGCTTGGAAGTTGAATGGAGAAGCAACCAGATAAAATGGAAATTTTAACCACAAAAAATAAATTATCTATGATTACTACTCCTGAGAAAGACGTCACTCCCAAAAGACAAAAAACTAATAAGCTGCAACAAGAAGCTGCTAAGATGTCTCTAAGAACAAAACAGGAACAATCTTTAACATTGGAAGACCTTAAAAATGCTCTGCAACCTTACAATTAGAAGTGCAACATTTTGCAAATAAACTAACTACATCTGGCTTTACTCTGGACCAAATTATGCTTAGACTAGAGCAAAGTGAAGCCAAAGTTATGGAAAATGAACTAAAAATAAATGAACTTTAGCAAAGGCTTCAGACCAGCAACAACACAATTAAAGAATTGCAACAAAAAATGTTAGATCTAGAAGCCAGAAGCAGGCATAATCTCTTTATCATAAGAGGAATTCCAGAGAGTTTTGACAATACACAACTTAATTCAATAATATAAGAAATACTAAGCTCTCTCTTGAATAATAAAGAACTCTTGGACGATATAGTAATAGAAAGAGCCCACAGAGCTATAAGGCGTGCACAAACAAGTGAGTCTCCAAGGCAAATATATGTCAGACTGCTTAATTCAGCACATGTTCAACAAATACTAGTAGCATACAAAGCTAAAAAGAACTTTACATGGAGAGCACATAAAATCACAATAACTCAAGATCACCCTTTGGAAATTAAACAAAACAGACAAACTTAGTAAATATTGTGCTTACCTTATTGAAAATAAGATTCATTTTCAAATGAAATACCCTGCATCTTTAATTTTCTACCACAAAGAAGAAAAAATATCCATTGAAACCCCTGAGCAAGCAAAATCCACCTTTTTGCATCTCTTCAAAGTTAATCCTGCTTGAAACAACCTAATTCATCTTCTCTGAACTCAAAACAACATTTTGGAGGGCTTCAGCAAGGTATTCTGCATGTTTCTATTTTAAAATAAGCTAAAAATAAAACCATTGATTTATTTTTACAGCTCTGGAAGTCCGTTTTAGCATTTCAGCATTCTGTTTTCCCATAATCCTCTTCAAATCAAGAAGCTCTATGATCCTTTCACATTTCAACTTTAATGACGTCATTAATGACTTGTTTCCAGCCCCAGTGCATCTCTGGGAATGGGAAAACACTAAATTAAGTCAGGAAAGCTCTACAAACAATAAATATTCAACTTTTAACCAAACTTTGCTTTTCTCATCAAAGAAACATCAAATTGTATGTTTCAAGCCTCTATACTGCTATAATTACAAAGAAGAAGGTGATAGAAGAAAATACAAGTCATTTGGAAAATTCTAGAAAAGAAATGGATGTAGCTGCTTTTAAATATTTCAGCCTCCCTTCCTGCAGTATTACAAAACCTTTTGCTACACTGGATAAACCAAGGTACTGTCTCTTAGTAACTGCCTTTCATTTATAAATTCTTAAAAGCTACCTAAGTATGGCTGCATAAAGAAATGACTTAAAGGTGCTTTTCTTTAAGTCACTACAGATGTCAAGAAACAAGGATTGTTAAATGACATCTGGATCAATGGGTCTCATATAAACTCTTAAGTATTAAACACTCCCAAATGATCACAGATATGCTTTCTTGTATTATACAACTATATAGGTGCAATACTCTAACTAATCCTGGGGGGGGACTCTTCTTTTCTGAATAATGCTTTGAAACAGGGCAATGCAATTTGGGTTGTGACTTTTGTTTTATAATAGCCTAAATTAGTATATTACTTTGACATTAGTAAGTACTTATACATGGCTTAATCACTATCCTAATAGCATGTTCACTGGGTTGTATTTGAATGAGTCTATGACTAAATGATAAATAGAGTCTTTTCTTGCATGCATATGTGAAAGGTGGCACTGACTAGCTGAAAACAAATGAGTGGATATGGATGTGATCTAGCTCAAGTTTTGGATTATGGTGTTATATTTTTATTCTTTGTATATTTGGATAACAAAGACAGATGTTGTTGTACGTATATTGCCAGTACAGATATAAATGAGGAAATGTCCTGTAGCTTTAAAGAATATAGTTAGTTGCTTATAAAATGATTACTCTAACTGTTTTGGAACTTCATATTGCTGCCATTTCTTTTAAGCTTCTTTTAGATCTGTTCTATATAAAATGTTGTTTAGTAAACTTTTTAATAACTTTTGAAATATTAAGAACTAGAAGATATTATTGCCTCTTATTATAAACATTTTCTAAGAATGTACTTTCTCTTACTTTATACATACCATTTAATTGAATAACTAACATATTATTTTAAGAGGTCAAAAATCATTATACTGTAAATAACAAATAAAAGGAGCAGGCTATGCTCAGTCTGTAGCTGATGATTGTTCATGTTTCGAACATTCTAGCTACTTTTGACATCCCTCTGATAAATGTATATATAACTCTAATACAAATAATAGTTTTTCTTTGCTTTTCAACTCGTACACAATTACAAATACAGAGGGATGGGTGGATAGGCACCTATTTGGGGTATAGGAGTTTAGAAGTCACTGCATCAATTTTAAAGCTTAACACACTAAGAAACACATTTTGCTACTATTTCTCTGCTTTATCAGGCAATGAACATCATGATAAGTAAATTAAGACATGGTCTCAATAGACTCATGGAATGTTAAAGGGATAGTGGATAAAAAAGAGATTTAATCATGCATCTCACATACCAAAGCAAGGCTAATGTATCCTTCCTGCAAGAAACTCACTTGGCTGATCAACTGTGGGATAAAGAAAGGAAAAGGAAATGGGTTACGCAAATATTAGCTGCAGGCCATAATTCTTTATCTGGGGGGGCATTATAGTAAATAAATCTTTCCAAGGAGAAATTACTTCTTTTAAAGCTGATTCTAATGGAAGATGGGTATTATTTACTAGTGAATATCATACTCTAAATAAACCATTACTCTTTCTCAATATATATAGCCCCTGCTCTAATCAACATTTCTTTATTTATGAAATCTTTAATATACTAGCTAACCACCCAAATCATTTGTATATCATTGGTGGGGACTGGAATGCTTTATTAAATTTAGACAAAGATAGATCACATAATGGAAATATGCAGTCACAACATACCACTATAGCACTTGAAGAATTGCAAAATACTTTTGAGCTAATTGACCCCTATATTAAATTCCAATATGATGAAACAATATCAAGATTCACTTTCTTCTCAGCCACTCATAAAACCTGGTCCAGAATAGATGATTTTCTAATTTCCCAATCATTGCTCTCGAACAGACTAAATTATGCTGTATCACCTAGAACTATCTCAGACCATTCAAAAATCAGTCTCTTAATAAATTCTCAAACATATAAACAAAATTTTCCCTATTTCAATAATTGGACATTAAATCCTAAAATCATTCAAAACCAAGAAACAGCACAGGAAATCCAGAATGTCATAGCCCAACTTCAAAATGACTTTATATCTACTCAAATTCCTTATGATATACAATGGGTGGCTGCCAAAGTGGTCATTAGGGGTATAATTATCCAAAAATCTGCATGGTTCAAAAAAAAGTACAATAAGTTTAAAAAGGAACTAGAAACTCAAATAAATATTGCTGAATTAGAACTTCAGAAAAAATACTCTAAAGACCTGGAGGAAAAAGTAATAGACTGGCAAAAGCAATTACACAAACACTATATAGAAAATATCTCCCCGTTAGAATTAAGGTCAATATGTCAATATTTAGAATGGACACAAACACCTTCAAAATTCCTAGCTAGTGGGGGTGGAGCCTAGATGGCTAACTGGTAACAGCAACTTTTATGAGCTCCACAATCTAGTACCAGAATTCAGGAAAATAATCATTTTTATTTTTCAAAAGCAGTAAATTCTTATTAAGGAACCTCAGTTCTATAAGAATACCAAATTTCATGCATTTTTATCGAAATTTTCCTGTCAAACTGGAGATAACTTCTTCAATATAGAAATGAGCAACTCCAAGTCCTCACTCTGAAACTTCACTGAAAATGGAAATTCAACTGATGTCAGCCACACTACTTGAACTATCTGTCAAAATGGACAGATTTACAGACAACCTTGAAAATATAAAAGTCAACTGTCAGAAACAGACTGATGTCCTTAATGAAATCTTGCAGCAGCAACAATCAAAAATATTGGATATGAAAACATCTCTAAGTGACATAGATGAGGGACTTAAGAAAGATGAAACTCACTGTGAATCTCTTTTACAGCAGAATAACTGGCTAATCAGTAAAATAGATGATTCAGAGAACAGAGAAAGGAGAAATAACAGAATTGTTGGTCTTCCAGAAAAAACAGAAGGTGAGGACATTATTTTATTTCTTAACTCTTGGCTTCCAGACATATTAGACCTAAAGGAAGGTCTATCAAATGGTATAGAAAGAGCACACAGAGCTACAGGGAAACATATTCCTTCTTCTTCCAATATGCATCCTAGATCTATTATTGTGAAATTCTTGTCTTATTTAGACAAATAACTTGTTCTCAAATCTGCCTGGAGAGGTCATCCATTGACATATAATAAGAGTCAAATTAGATTTGACAATGACTATTCTTCAAGAGTCTTGGAACTAAGGAAAAAAACTGGCCTTTTGTGAGATTCTTGAAACAAAATAAAATAAAGGCACAACTTGCTTTCCCTGCAAGAATCAGAATCCTTTATTCAAATGACATAAGAGCATTCAACAATGGTGAAGAAGCTATAACTTTCATCAAAAACAACAACATAACTACAATTCCAGAAGACATGGATTGGTAATCTTCCACCACTTTAAAAAGAACCTCTGAGAAAAATAACTGGACTGATATGAGAAAGAAGAAACTATAAACTGATCCTAGAAACTCTGGAGTCACTACTTCTCTCAAAGCATCAACTAGGACTTGATTTCACTTCTAATCATTCAAAAAAGTATGTATTTTTACCTAACATACACCTATAAGAATGTTTTCTTACATTTTCTGATTGAACCTTACTAAGATTACATCTTATATTTCATGTGTTTGGACTTCTCTAATGGTCCTTAATATAGCTACTTACTAAGAACCCATATAATAATAATAGCTTGTTCAAGTGACACCCTTGATTTTTGCTTCATTAGCAGCAATTAAACATATGCTGTATGCATTTATACTTTATACAATTCTTAATTTGAAATGGCTTTTGATTTTTAAATACATTTATTAGAATATTTTATAATTTAGACTTTAGTTACTACTCTACTCAATTTGTGTTCTAACATTCCATTATGACTGTTTACTGTCACTCTTGTTTAAAATAGCCTCGAGCTAACAAATGTTGTCTCTTCTCTAAAATAGAATCTTCATAATTAACATGGACGCTCTCATTCTAAAATATAGGAATATGAAGAATTAAATGTTTTTACACAATTATAGGTAGATTAAACTAAATTAACCTCAACTATTATCAAAATAACTCATGTACTATCTATCCCACACATGTATGCCCCATAAGTATATACAGCTTTATAGTTGTTACTGACAAGAGCTTCCATCTCACATTCTCTGACTTTACTTGTCTATTCTGATTGATTAAATAGTCTGATTAGTTGAGATATTTTTTCTTTCATATTATTTATTTACTAAATATTAATGTCTTCTATGGTTAGAAAATGTTTCAGTTTTAGGAAGATGCCTGTCTAGATCAATTTGTGTTATACATCAGTGAGTGCACTGTACAGATTTACAACATTGCTTTACTGTTGAGTCGTGCACTGTTTATTTTAAGGATGTATGCTTGGCCAGGCTAGTTTGTAAACTTAGAGATACAATAATGAAGGTTCTGTATATTTTCTGATGAGGATAGACTCTATGTTGTGCGATGCATGTATTCAATAACTTAAGGCATTTTTTTTTTTGCGTATAATGCAATGGAACTAATACATAATTTTTATTTTGGATTGACTATGCTGTTAATCACTACCCAAAAAGAATGTACGTAATATTATTCATAACTTAGTGAACTAGTACATTACTAACTTTATTATCCTTGTATTAATGAATATTGATATTGAGGAAATCTGTGGCTGCTGATTTATAACAGTTCTTTAACTGTCCTATTGATAGTTAAAAATGAAACTCTCTACGCAGTGGAAATAATAATGCTTTACATCTAGTGTACTTTGTTCTGTTATGCTTATCCACTGAGCAATTTTATAATCTAAACATGCCAGAGATGAAATTGGATAACTATGTGTATTTTAGTAAATGTGATGCTTCTATATCTGGCATGCTTCATTGAGTCTACTATGTGTAATTTGATTATATGCTATATTATTTAAATATTAAATGTTTACAAGTTTAATTCCCACAGTATGCTCAAAACTATAGTCTTTTTATAGTACAGTGGACTCAAAAGACAGAAAGGATTTTCTTAGTCATTGTTAGATACTTAATTTCAACTATAGTAAATGAACTTACTTATACTAACTTTGTCAATGGCTAGTATATTCTTTAATTTGAAATAGTTAAGGCATTGACAAAGTAGATAATATGGAAAATGTATGTATTTATGTTTATTTATGCATCTGTTTATTTATTACTAAACTATGACTATTTTACTTGGTTACAGTATTTATCATTAAATAGGTTTCATCAATCATTATACTTAGACTTTCTTTCTACTTTGAATATTTTATAACTTAGCATTAATGTTTTTATTATATGAAATCTTCCTTTGTTCTATACACTTACAATTACTTAAAATTATATTTGCTCCCATTAACAATTGTTTTGAATAAGCTGCTTCTATTACATCAGTTTCAAATCTATTTCCTTTATGTATTACAAATGTCATCTATTCATTCAATTCTAACAACAAAAGTGGATATATAAATTAATTTTAGATCTCCTATTAACTCATACTGGAGCTCAGACATGTTATTGTCGTTAATCACTTTTTGTTTGTCATGAAGGTTAATCTGTTTGAACTTATATGTTCACTCAGATTAGAAGTGCATGTCACTTCACGTTGGTTAACATTTTCAATAAACTCTTTATTAATATGGTTACTCTTATTTTTTATTCAGTATTCAAATCTTCATTTTATTGGCCTATCTCTAATAAAACTTTATACAGTTTGTTAGGGAGAACTAAACTAACTATTTCTCACAATTTTCTTTCTAGATAAAGTTACACTCTTTATTATCCAGTCAATACCAAACATGAAAACTTCAATTAACTCACAAGAAAGTCATACTTGATGGATTTAACCTTACTATCCTTAAATGTTAATGGATTAAACAATCCAAGGAAAAGATCCAATTTCCTTAGATACTTGAAACTAAATAAAATTCAGGTTGTATTTATTCAAAAATCCCATCTAAAATCAGATGATAACTTTAATTGGAATCCATTGGAATATATAAATCTATCTTGCTCATCATATAAGAAAAAAACAAGAGGAGTTTTAATACTTTGGAGGAAAAACGTCATCATTCCCCAAATTATTTATAAGTATGAAGACAAATAAGGTCTTATTTCAATTGTAATAATTAGATTTAATAATAGAATATGGACACTTGTTAACACCTATTGGTTTCCTGGTATAGGGATAGGAACTGTTAGGAAACATTTAGAAATAATTAACAAAGTTTATAAGGGTATTTTGATTCTAGGATACTTCAACTGTACTTCAGACATTTCTGAAACCTAAAATAAAAAGCACTTCCATCTTACTTCTCTACGAAAAGCTCTAAGAAATTGGTGTGAAAACCTAAATCTAATTGACACCTACAGTTATAAAGACCCTAACTCACTATCCTTTTCTTGTAGTGATTATAGATTTGGTACCCAAACCAGAACTGATAAACTTTATGTATCTCAAGATTTAAGTATGAAAATAATGAACTTTTCTATAATCCCTTGCCCCTTTTTGGATCATAATTCACTTGTTTTAAAACTTGAAATTGATTTCAAAAGGTTGGTCTTCACAACAAGGATACCAACATACATCACCAAACTACCACAATTCAAGCCATGGTTAGATCATGAAATTCAAAACTTTCTTGACATTAACCAATCAAATTATATATGTTTGACAATTCTCTGGGATACACTAAAAGCTTACTTATTTGGTAAATTTCTAGCTTGGTTTAAAAATAAGACTAAAGAATGGGAATCAGAACTTCATAATATTCAAAATAAGCTTATAATTATCAATAAAGATAATTCACAACATCCAAAAACAAAAAAGAAAACAATTACAGACTTAAATAACAAATACAATAAAATATTAACTCATAAAACAAATTTGGCATTAGAAAAACTAAAAATCAGCTCACACTTAATATCGCCCAAACATCTACATAATCTTTCAATGAGAGTTAAAAGACAAGCCTCAGATAATAATATTACAAAAATCATTCATGAAGGTAGAAATAATAAAATGGTATCTGACATTAGTGATATTCTTGAAGCCTTTAAATGTCATTACTCTGACCACCAACTCAATAATTCAGCACAATTTCAACATATAGCTGTAGATAAAAGTTTACTTAAAATAAATAAAATTCCAGATAAATGAAAATCTGAGATCTTAAAACAAATTTCTCTTAAAGAAGTAGTTAATAAAATTAAAGAAAGCAAAAATAATAATGCCCCCGGGATAGATGGAATTATAATGGAACTATATAAGTTATTCCCTCCCTCAGCCATCTCAATTTTCCATAAAGCCTTAAATGTAATTCAAACCAATAATTTAATTCCTCCCTCTTGGAAATGTTCCCTAATCACTCCTAGTTTAAAAGAAAATAAAGATCCAAAATAATGTAGTTCCTATAGACCAATTTCCTTGCTAAATAATGACTACAAGATATTTGTATCCATTCTTGTAAATAGAATTAAAAAATCCTTAACACATATTATAAATTCTAATCAGTCTGGTTTTATTTACAATAGGCACACTTACGATAATATTTTAAGACTACTGCCCCTTATCGACATTTTAAATAGGGACAATCGAGAAGCTCTTCTAATAGCCCTCGATATTGAAAAAGCTTTTGATACACTGAAATGGGATTATCTCTTTAAAGCTTTAGAAATCTTTGATTTTCCATTTCATTTCATTACTTTGATAAAAAAATCTATATAAAAATATCATTGCATATGTAAAACTAGGCCCTTTTACTTCAGAACCCATTAAAATACTCAAAGGTACAAAGCAAGGCTGTCCTTTGTCGCCCCATTTTATTTGCTCTTGCAATAGAATTATTTGCTATTACATTACACCAAAACACAGAAATTAAAGGTATAGACATTTATGATCAATTTAATTCCAAAATCATGCTCTTTGCGGATGATATACTTTTAACTCTGAGTGTCTCACAAGAATCTCTTAAAGCGTTAGACCTTCAGACTAAAAGGTTCTTTGATAGCTAAGGTTTACTTATAAGTGAATCTAAATCTAATTATATGCATTTAAATAAAAATCAAAATTCTTTCATAACTCCAGTCCATTTAATAGGAAAACAGGTCTCTTCTATAAATATCCTAGGAATTATTATTGATGACAATATTAATAACACTCTATCTACAAACTATAAAAACATCTTAAATACCATAAAACTACTCACTGACAAATGGAATAAATTATTCCTAAAGTTTGAGGATAGACTTCAATTAATAAAGATGGTATTATTACCAAAATAAATTATATATCCCAAGCTATTCCAATGCTACCTAATAAAAAACTATTACAAGACATAAATAAAATTATTTTAAATGTTCTCTGGTTCCCTAAATGAAACAGGATAGCCTATGCTCACCATATTAGACCCTGGGAAATGGGAGGAATTAATTTTCCAGACTTAGAGACATATATTAAGGCTTCTATATTCAAAATAGTTTTCAACTGGATAGACCCAAACATTTCATCAGCTTGGAAATCCCTTCATATTTCGATTTTTTAAATGAGAATAAACTCACAAAAATACTCTTTCAAATGATCAAATACATATATTTTGGAAAATATTATGTCTTAATTTGCAATTTAATGTTTCGAAACCCACCAACTCAGTCTTCATAAACTACATCTATAACTCATTTAGATCTTTCATAAACTCAAACTTAGACATTAAATTATGGTGGGAACTCTTAATTCCTTTTAAAATAACTAAAAACTTTCCCAACAGATTGCAAGAAAACATTATAAATAATTGGGAACTAAAAATTTTTACTTGTTGGCAAGATTGTATTAGGAACTCATCAGTCTTAAACATACAACAAATAATAAACACTTTTGATATTCCAAATTCAGATTGGCTTATACTTCAACGCATTTTATTTCATGCTCAAGGGTTATACAGAATAATCAATAATTCCTCCTTTAGTTCTGAACCAAAATTAATTTCCATTATCCAAGAAATGGTTTATAATAATCATAATTGGTCTAATTTAACCTCATTGCTCTATAAAAACTTAATAATTTACAAAGTTAATCCAAAACAAAACTTCTGAAACTTTATTACTAAAGGTCATCAGATTAACCTCTCCTCTGAAAACAAAATTAATTAATCAGATAAAAATATACTATCCAAACATGTATGAAGTACATCTATAGGACATACTTTTAAATTTATGGTAATTCAGATCACTCAGCCAACCATTAGGAGGGGTGATGTACAGAATCGGACAGAACAGAATGAAACCAAATGGATTATAGATTACAAGCTGATCGGGAGCCTGGGTTAAATGAGAGAGTACCCATTCAACCTGTGTTAAAGGGAAGGAAGCTTAGAACCTAAAGTGCTACCATTATTTGTTGTTGTTTTTATTAGTCAAATGTGTTATGAAGTTTTTATTATGGACCCATAATGATTGTTTATATCAAGTGTATAATTTATTGTGTATATATACACATACATGAAATTAGGAAGGCACTTGATGTTTTAACATTTTGTAATATGTTTTTAATTGTTTTTTACAGCAATAGCTTAAGCTACATTAGTATATCTGTATAAGCTGTCAATACATGTTAAAATTAGATGCTGTTTATTTAATGATTAGGAGGAAGTGATGTCACCATTAATTAATTTATATATTCTGGTTTTAAAATGATTGTTTTTTGGCCTGAGGAAGCCTTGGGTGAAAGCGCTTGCCATGTTTTTGTACTATTAAAAGGACTTGGTTTTTATTGTTCTTGGATCGTTCTTGGTGAAGTGAAAACTGCCTGTTTATGTGAAATGCCTTTTCACATTACATCGTACTCTTGTATGAAGTGCATGTGTATTTAGCACAAATTATAGTGAAAGTCATTTCTGACTGTTTGGATGTCTCGTTTATGAGGAGCATATTGCCCTGCCATTATTCTCTCCTGTGTTTTATTTTAGTTTATATCTTCTTTTTTAAGGGGAGAATTGACTTCCGAGCAGCTATTTTATTTTTATTATTTATAAAATTAATTTATTGTATTCCATTAAATTAACTTCCAATCTACACACTTGGAAGATTTTTTCATGGAAATTCTTACACATGGCATTTTACACCCCCAATAGGATAGCTAAAATGGACTCTTCTAAACAATTGTTTTGTTGGAGATGTTCTCAGAATTGTAATGCTGATTGGATCCATATATTTTAGAGTGTATCAAAATTAAAAAATTCTGGGAGGAGATTGGAAATTTCCTTCAAGCAATTTTTTCAGATTCCTTCATACTAACTAAATCCATGATTTTTCTGAATATAACTGAAACAAATGTTATGAGCAAAAAGAATTTGTATCTACTATTGACTATACTAGCAATTGCTAGAAAATGTATTACAAGAAAATGGAAAACTTCAACTGAACCCAACTTTCAAGAATTTATGACTCTACTAGAAGAATCAATACATATGGAAACAAAGGTAAAATAAACAAGAATCTTCCCTAATAAATGGATCTACAATCCTTGGAAGAAAGTTTTTTCTCTCATTGAGACTTTAAAGATCTCCACATCTTCTTAGTACTTGGAGAAATTACACTGATTTTTTTGTTATGTGTAACTACCTCTCTCTAACTCTAAGTTATTCTAATTTTTTTATATAGGCCATATGTACATATTGTATATAGTTTGTCTTTATCTGTATTCTAGTAGAAATTATGTTTTGTCTTTTTGAAAATCAATAAAATATTTGGAGAAAAAAAATCCTAGCTAGACTAATTGACATAAAAAATGTCCCATCGAGAATTAAAGAAATAGTGTGTGAAGGACTGGTAAAGCACAAGGACCAAAATATTGTAGATGCTTTTGAAGACATATATAAAAAACTATTCAACATACCCTTATCACCATCTACAGACAATTTTGGTGATTTTATACATAATATAAAATTTTCACAAATTATGGAAGATTAAAAAAAAAAACTCCTAAAAACACCCCTGCAACTAAATGAGATAAAAGCTGCAATAAACACACTTAAACCGGGTAAATCCCCAGGGCCCAATGGCTACACCTCTGAATTTTATAAACTATTCATGGAACCTATTTCCAAAGTATTATTAAAAGTTTTCAACTTTATAATACAACATGAAATAACAGATAATTATTTAAATAACTCCAAAACAGTGCTAATTCCAAAACCAAATTCTGACCCAACAGATCCGGCAAACTATAGACCAATAGCCCTGATAAATTCTGACCTTAAGATCTTAGCTCATGTTATAGCAAATAGACTTAAGAATGTACTTCCCTCTATAATTTCCCAAGAACAAATGGGCTTTATGATAAACAGGTAAACAAGTGATAACACCCTCCTTTTAGATACCATTATCAGACTTCTTAACAATGACAAATGCCCCAGATATGTCCTCACAGTGGATGCAACCAAAGCTTTTGATGGAGTTCATTTACATTTCCTACTTAATATATTGTCTTTATATGGTTTTCCTCAGGAATTCATAAGGCTAATTAAGGTTCTATATCAGAAAGCTTCTACCACTATTCAGATAAATAAGCTCAAAACTAACCCTATACTGGTATCCAATGGTGCAAGACAAGGTTGCCCTGTTTCTCCATACCTCTTTAATCTTTATCTAGAACCTCTCCTTCTGTTTATTTCACAAAAAAACTTCCATCACATACCTAGAATCTATAATACAAATCTTACATTCTCTGCTTTTGCTGATGACTTAAATATATATTTTCAGCTTCCCACTACTGATCTCCCAAAAATACTTAAAGCTATAGATGAGTTCTATGAAATCTCTAACTATAATTTAAATCTAAACAAATCCCACATATTTCCCATGAATCTTATAGATCATAAGGAATTTTACTTTCCCATGAGTGAGGTCAAGATAAGTTACCAGATAAAATACCTAGGAATAATATTTACTCCTGACTTTAAGGATATGATAAAGAATAACCTATTGCGTACATGGACCAGTATTGAAAGTGATATCAATAGGTGGAAGAATATTAATATGTCATTACTCTCAAAAGCTAGTGTTGTTAAGATGAACCTTTTACCGAGAATACTCTTTCAACTAAATGCTACTTTTTCAAATATTCCCCAAAACTTCTTTCTTGATATAGAAAAAGCTATATCAAGATTCTTATGGTACCAGAAAATCCACTAGAATTAAATATGAAAAACTTGTTCTTACCAAAGATAAAGGGGGATTGGGGTTACCTGATTTTAAACTATATTATAGTAAAATTACTGTCTACAGACTAATACAGATAATAAGTCAAGACCCGTATGTAAATACCTGGACACCCCAATGGACTAAAATCTGGTCTGAACAGCTGAAATCCCTTGGGTATAACAGCAAATCCTACCATTTTTAAACCTAAATCAAAATGGCATATTCACGAAGAATATATACCCGCTAATTAAATACATGATTCTTACTACACAGAAATGATTTAAATCATTGCAATTGTTAGATGCTCTTGCCTTTATATAACCACTCCACCTAAATCCCAACCTACTAATAATCAATTAACCCTTAAATCTAACAAATTATCGTCTGATAAAAGATCTCACAGTATGGGAAATATACCAATAGAGAGAATCCAATATACAACAAATAAGACTAGAACTAAATCTTACTAAGAAATATACTATTATTCTTACCCAAATCCATTATCTCATAAATACTAAATTCTCACAAAACAAATCGACTTGCAGGATATTAGCTTAGTAAAACTACTACTAGAAAACCTCAAGATGAAAGGGAAAACAATTTCTAGGACATATAAACTTGTAAAAAACATAAAACACCGGAATTCTCTATTTTAAAACTATTGGCAAGAAAAAAAACAATCTCTGACAGATGAACATAAGAGACTGGCCATTGAGAATACGATAAAATTCATTCATTTTAAGAAGCTACTATATACACAAATTATGATAAATAACAATGTATACTATACCCCATCAAAACTAAGTTCAATTCCAACTTCTTGCCTATATGTCCTCACTGCCCAAACCAAACTGCAGATATTCTCCATGTCATGTGGAAATGTAGCAAGGTACACAACCTATGGTGGTCTTTAAGAGCTAGGTTAGAGAAGATGGGATATGAAAAATTAACCCTGTCATGGGAAACAGCTATATTGCACATTAACACGACTAGACTTCCAAAAATAAAAAAATTCCTTATCACGATGTGTGCTCTTATTAAATTTTATATCACTAAAAATCAGAATGTCACATCTCCGATTACATGGGAGGGCTTTAGCAACCTTGCTATTAAATATATCTCATCTCACAAACTAGTTTATACAAAAACAAAAAAGAAACATTTTTATCAGAAATATTGGGGTTAATTACTAGATGTAATTCTTAACAAAGAAAGATAGTATGTACACTGACATAAGACAAATGTATTTAATGCAATAACTGCATTATATACAGTTTTTAGTTTTTTCTTTTTTTTTCTTTTTTTCTCTTTATATATCTAATTGTATTCCCTAATTACATTAAGTATAAGTGGTTGAATTTCTATATTGATCTTCTTCATAAAATATGTCCCTTATACTATCCCTCACTTTCTTAAGTGATGTTAAAAACCTTTTATACTCCATTTGATGATGTAGTGACTTCTATTGTATATAGTGTATATATATATTTCTTGTGTTATTAGTTTTTTGAATGTTTCCTTTATGTATGTACTGTTTGTATTGTGTGTTTGATTGAATGTATCATTGTTAATATCTGAAAATTCAAACAAAGAGATTTTAGAAAAAAAAAAATAACCTAAGAACTTTTCGTGATGACTCATGGAAATGCAATAGACCCCTAAAGCTATATTAAAATACCAAATATTACACAATCATTATGAAATGTGTATATGCATGATGATATAAATATGCAGAATAATAGGTATATGTATAGGACATTATATAAAATGCTATAATAATATAAAACATTAAATATTAATAATAAATATTAAGCATTAAATATATTGTATTAAATATTTATTATATCATATATCATACCTGAGATTTTAATGAAATCCAAATTTTAACATATCAAGCATAAAATCAATGCCTAAGAGGTCTGTCCACTAAAAATGGTTTAAAGTAACCCTGTTTAAGCCAAATGCTCTTTCTGCTTGTAATCTAATAACCCATTGCATTTTGCACTTCTCAGTGCGATTCTTAAGATTACCTAGCCTTGTACTCATGTTAATCAATTCTATAACAAAAAACTTGATAGTATGAAATAAATCATTACTTAAGACATGCCTAGCTAGGGCGTTGCTTTCGTCTTATTTGTTAATGGTATAAAGATGCTCTCTCACTCTTTCCCTAAGTGTTCAATTAATTTTTCCTATATAGAATACAGGACACTTAGTGCACCTAGCTAAATAGATCAAATCCCTTGATTTACAGTACGCATAATGTTTAAACTCAAAAACTTTATATGTGGTAGGGTGTGTGAAGCTGTTTCCATTAACCATATAGGTACAATAGTTGCAACTCCTACATCCATAGGTCCCTACCTTCACAGTTAGTATCTTCTTCACAATGTCTCTCTCAGTCATTTATTATTCTTGTATGAATAACTTAGCCTGTCACCTATTATGCTAACAATCTTGTCATCGGTCATCAATGTTTCCCAGTTCCTTGTTATGATCACCTGAACAGCTTTATTACCTGTAGAAAAAGGTATCACCATCCTACATTTACTATGGCTGCCCTTAGGGTCTCTGTGATGTTAGCATCCCAGACTCTTCTCTCTCTAAAATATGGTCTTCCTCTGAATTTCCTGTCAATACATTTATCATCTCGTAATCATATATATTCTCCCTTCTTATATCCTCTTTCTGTAAGTTCATTTTCAAGTCTTCTGAGGGCAACACCACATCTCACATTTGTGCTCGTGAGTCTAGAAACTCTCAGACCCTGTCCTTGTATCAAATTCCTATATACATGAGGAGAGTGTGTTCTACTGTGGTGTAACAAGTTGTTCCTTCTACAGTGCTTTCTAAACAAATCAGTCTGTATGGTATTTCCACATTTGTAAACTAAAACATCCAAATACTCTATCGTGTCATTGGACCACTTTCCCAGAAATTTTAAGAAATCAGTGGTAGAGTTTGTGGTCCATGAAGTTATGTAGTTCTAATTCTGGACCACTCCATATAAGAAAGACATCACCCACAAATCTCCTATAGTAAGGGATGTACTGTGAAAATCCTACTCTTTTCAGCACATAGTTCATCTCCCAGTATGCTTTCACTATGTTTGCATATGAATTGGCACATGAAGTATTTTAAAATTCAGCACTGTAAGCTTTCATTATAATAAGACTCAGTCAAATGAGTTTTTAGTATTTGGAAAATTAGGTATTGTGGTCTCAGTCAAATGAAATTCAGTATTTTGAGTTTTCAGTCACGTGAAGTAGATCCCTTCTAGTACACACACACACACACACACACACACACACACACACACACACACACACACACACACACACACACACACACACACACACACATATATATATATATATATATATATATATATATGTATAGAATACATGCATATGACCGAGCGACCAATAGTCGAAACCCAGTTTCCCCGAACCTATATGTCGAATATCAAGGTGTTGAACAGTTGGAATGTCATAAAAATTTCTGAAGTCTACATTTCTGACTGCTCTACCACCTAAACAAGTGCTACTATGGGTCAAAAACGGAAAAAGCAAAGTGGATCCAAAAATGTGTTCAACAAAAGCAGCAACTCCACAACGCTAGCTGCTAAATCCCACAGTCTAAATCAGCTTCAAAAGGATGCAGTAAACCAGCTGTATTTCATAAAAACAAAGTTGTTTATTGACAAAGAAGGTTGAGCGCTTTCACTCGCTATGCGAGCTTCTTCAGAACGACAATAAATTCCTTAATAGTCCTTTAAATACTACATTTGGCGCCAAAATTGCCTGGCTGATAAAATACAATAAAATGAATTAAATACAAACCATATTAAATCCTAATAAACATATTTTATAATGTGCTATATTAAAACCCAATATTGATCAGTGATCTAACAACAATACTGATTTGATTGAAATAAAATCATTTATTCCAGGGTAATTAGTAGCTTCAGTATAAATTTGCCACCATAGTTCCCTATAGGCTAAATAATTTTTGTAGTTGCCTCCTCTGGGATTTTGCTTAACTATTTCAATGATGGCAAATTTAAAAAAATGATCTGTACCCTGTTCAATAATATGCCTACTAAGGGCATTTCTAGTATCCTTCTTCCTTATACAATATAAATGAGAATAAATTCTTTGTCTAAATTGACGTTCTGTCTTACCTATATAATAAGACTGACAGTACTGACAAACTGCAATATATACTAACATTGTTGATCTACAATTACCTTTTGAAAAGAATATCTTGGTTTGGTTATTATTATCTAACGTAATGGTGCTGCTTTCAAGAATAGATGAACATTGGTGGCAAGTACCACATTTAGATGTATGGCACTCTCCATATGTGCCACACCTAACTTCACATTGTAAGATATTTTTCAGATTTCTACCCATTTTGTGAACAAAAATGGGTTTACTACCTAGCTTTTTTGCTGTGTCTTGGTTCGATGTTAAAATTTGCCATTTGTTAAAATGGGTCAAAAAGGGGGGGGTGTTTCGCAGTTCGACATAATTGCATTCGCAATTATGCAAAGTCACCGTACTGCCGTCGAACATTTTCTGGTCGGCCATCTACCGGCCGACCAAATGCATGTATACCATATATATATATATATATATATATATATATATATATATATATATATATATATTATATGTATATATGGATCTAGGAATTATGCACAAATGTGCAAAGTCTCGAATCCATAATCACCAAACATATATTAATGAAAGCGCTTTCACCGAAAAAGCACTTTCTTTAATATATGTTTAAAAAAAAAAAAAAGAAAGAAATCTAAGTTTGGGCAGGGGGGCTTTGCCCCACTGCACCCCCCACACCCCCTCTACTTTAATATTCTCACTCCGAGACAACACTAATGTTCCCTTATCCACACCATAGTGCGGTCTCGCAAACAGACATATTTACGCGAAAGTGCTTCTTCTGTGAAAAGCACGTTCGCGCAAGTATGCCAAACTGAAAATAGTTTTGGTGATTTTTGTCTTCAGGGATCTGTACAGATCACATATATGTATCTAGGACTTTTGATCGAAAGATCAAAAGTCCGAATCCATTATCACTGAACATACTTTACCGAAAGCGCTTTCACCGAAAAAGCGCTTACGATAAAGTATGTTTAAGAAAAAAAAACAACATTAAACCTAAACTTTAAAATTCTCACTCCGAGGTCACACTACAGTGGGGAAAAGGGAATTTTCCCTTATCTGCACCGTAGTGCGACTGGCACAACAAGCATACTTATCCAAAAGTGCTGCTTTGGTGAACAGCACTTTCGGTTAGGAATGCTCTGCGATTTCTGCTTCGGTGGAAAGTGCATTCGGGGATCTGTACAGATTCCATATATATATATATTATATATATATATATATATATATATATATATATATATATATATATATATATATATATATATATATATATATGGGTCTAGGACACATGCTTGACTAGCATGTGTCCGAATCACAAAACATCGAACACACATACACGAAAGTGCTTAACATCGAAAAGCGCTTCCGTGTATGTGTAGTTCAAAAAAAAAATCTACGGTTCTGCAGGAGGGCTTTGCCACCCATGCACCCCCCCATGTGGGGAGCTGTGCTCCCCACACCCCCCTACTTTAATATTCACACTCTGAGATCGCACTACAATGGGGAAAAGGGAATTTTCCCTTACCCGCACTGTAGTCCAATCTACAAAACAGGCACACATACACAGAAGCGCTTTTCTATGTTAAGCGCTTTCGTGTATGTGTGTTCAATGTTTTGTGATTCGGACATATGCTATATATATATATATATATATATATATATATATATATATATATATATATATATATATATATAGATATATATATAGATATATATATATATGGATTCCATACATTTGGTCGAATTGCACTTAGTCGAAAATGATTCCAGGCATTTCACTTCTCTGAAAGCTCACTTGACTGAAAGCTCACTTGGTCGAAGTTCATTTGGTTGAAAATGGAATATAGTCCCTGCCCCACTGCACTGCAACCCTGGCTTGAGAATATTAAATAAGGGGGGGTGTAAATGGGTGGTGTGGGGGGCATAGCCCCCCCACATAATTTTAAGGTATTCATTACTATAACAAGGTTTATCCATTAGAAATGCATTGAGATACATATATATATATATATATATATATATATATATATATATATATATATATATACATACCTTGCGGTGGTGGTGCTGCGGTAGCGTTGTCGCATCACAGTAAGACGTTGTCCTGTTCGATTCTCAACTAGAGTGTTTTCTGTGTGGAGAAATGCGTGAATGGGCGTACCTTCGTTGAAGGTTGTGCGTCAGGGCTGGCAACACGGCACGTAAAAATCTACTGCCAATCATTAGTGGACCGGAGTTCCTCTGTGGCGACCCCTAACTGGGAAAAGCCGAAAGACACAACATCTATATATCTTTAGTAAAAACTATTGGCATAATGTGGGGGGGGTGTATCCCCCCACACCACCGAATGTGGGGGGCTGTGCCCCCCCCATTTAATAGTCCCACTCCAGGGTTGCACTGCAGTGGGGCAGGGGCTATATTCCATTTTCGACCAAATGAACTTCGACCAAGTGAGCTTTGAGTCAAGTGAGCTTTCAATGAAGTGAAATGCCTGGAATCATTTTCGACTAAGTGTAATTTGACCAAATGTATGGAATCCATATATATATATATATATATATATATATATATATATATATATATATATATATATATATATATATATATATATATATAGATGTATATAGATATAGATATAGATATATATATATATATATATATATATATATATATATATATATATATATATATATATATACATACACACACACACACACACACACACACACACACACACACACACACACACACACACACACTTAAAATGTATTACCCCCATTTCAAGAATTAATACCATTCACTTCACAAGTTGAACAGGGTCATACATGGTACCTCTGGGTTAAAGTTGCATCTACCCATCCAGTCATCAGGACTACCTTTAAAGGTAGCTAAATTAGAACTTACAGCAGTGCTATGATTCCACAGGCTGGCAATGTGTTGAGTTAAGACCCTTCCTTCCTTATCCTTCCAACAACTCACATTTCAATGGTGATGTAGATTTAGGTTCCTAGTGCAGGTTTTTGTAAAGCCATTCTTTTTGCAAAGAAGTAGAAGTTCAAATAGGATTGGATCTTACATGGGTGAAAAAGCAAGACACAGGTTATCTCAGACCAGTGGTAAGCTGTAGAGTATAAAGAGAGGTGTACTAATCTCTCTGGATAGTTGAAGGATTTAAGACCTTCAATATTCTTGGCTAAGAATCTCTGGGGTCTTTCAAGTTAAGCAATGTGCTTGTATTTGTCCATACCAAAGTGCTCACTGTATTAGTTGACATGTATAAGAAAGGGAAGAGTATAGTGGCAGGATGACTTCTTCAGATATTAATTATGTTGTCTTGAAATTTAACTGAGCTAAATAAAAGGATTTTCTGGTTATGATGAAAAGGAATAGGGTGCAGACAAACACCTTAAGTAATGGCTCAGGTACTACATACCTGGCACTGAAGAGAATGCAGCCTGATATGTTGCCTCGTCCCATGGAGGCATTATTTAACACCTTTAACAAGGATTTTAAGACTTGTTCTAAGATGAATTTGTAGGGAGAAACTTTGTTTTTATGGATATTTGGGACAACAATGTGAGATAGGTGGGGTAAGTTCAGCACTACATTCATTTGCTACTGTTTTGACTATATCCTCACAGTCAGAATGTGTGACATGATTATAGATGACCTCAGTCCATTAATAATTTCCTGACATTACTAAAGAAAGATTTGAAGCTTCCTTTGACATTTGTAGTGACCATAAGCTTTTACTTCGCTTTATATGTTCTAATAGCACTCTTATGTTCCTTGACTGGATGGTACAGTGTGATCAGGTGGTCAGGATTTATTTCACCTTTTCGTTATTTTTCTTCTGTTATAAAATTTATTAATAAAGGATTTCAACAAGAGAGGCTTATTCCTGAATTTATCTGCATATTTAAGGCAAAAACCTCTGCCAAATAACATATGCGGACAACAATACAGATTTCCATACCGGATCGGTAGAGGCCAGGGTTAACAACGACCACCACCAGTACTGTTAGCCAACAGGTGCTGGCAGAAATTGGGCTACTGCTGACCGAAGGAGAAGAAGAGGGGGAAAGCATGCTCGAAGGCAGAAAGAGAGGAAGAAGGTTAGGAGTGTAGCAGTGAGGGTAGGAACTTTGAATGTTGGCAGTATGACTGGTATAGGGAGAGAGCTAGCTGATATGATGGAGAGAAGGAAGGTTGATAATATTGTGTGTGCAAGAGACCAGATGGAAGGGGAGTAAAGCCAGGTGTATAGGAGGTGGGTTCAAATTGTTCTATCATGGTGTGAATGGGAGGAGAAATGGGGTAGGGGTTATCCTGGAGGAACAGTATGTGAAGAGTGTTTTGGAGGTGAAAAGAGTGTCGGACAGAGTAATATTTATGAAGCTGGAAATTGATGGTGTAATGATGAATGTTGTTAGTGCATACACTCCGCAAGTTGGGTGTGCGATGGATGAGAAAGAAAAATTTTGGAGTGAGTTGGATGAAGTGGCGGTGAGTCTACCCAAGGGTGAGAGACGGGTGATTGGAGCGGATATCAATAGGCATGTTGGTGAAGGGAACAGAGGGGATGAGAAAGTGATGGGCAGGTATGGTGTTAGGGAGAGGAATGCAGAATGTCAGATGGTAGTGGATTTTGTGAAAAGGATGGACATGGCTGTGGTGAATACGTATTTTAAGAAGAGGGAGGAGCATAGGGTGACATACAAGAGTGGAGGAAGATGCACACAGGTGGATTATATCCTATGCAGGAGGGCCAGTCTGAAGGAGATTGGAGACTGTAAAGTGATGACCGGAGAAAGTGTAGTTAGGCAGCATAGAATGGTGGTCTGTAGGATGATGTTGGTGATCAAGAAGAGGAGGACAAGTGTGAGAGCAGTGCCAAGGACCAAATGGTGAAAGTTGAAAAAGAGTGATTGTGAGGTGGTGTTCAGGGAAGAGTTAAAACAGGCACTGGGGGGCAGTGAAGAGTTACTGAATAGCTGGGCAACTACTGCAGAGATGGTAAGGGAGACAGCTAGAAAGGTGCTTGGTGTGACATCTGGACAGAGGAAGGAGGACAACGAGACCTGGTGGTGGAATGAGGAAGTACAGGAGAGTATACAGAGGAAGAGGCAAGCTAAGAAGTGGGATTGTCAAAGAGATGAAGAAAGTAGACAGGAGTATAAGGAGATGAGGAGCATGGCAAAGAGAGAGGTGGCGAAGGCTAAGGATAAGGCATATGGAGAGTTGTATGAAAGGTTGGACACTTAAGAGGGAGAAAAGGACTTGTACCAATTGGCTAGACAGAGGGACTGAGTTGGGAAAGATGTGCAGCAGGTAAGGGTGATAAAGGATAGTGAGGGAAATGTACTCACAAGTGAGGAGAGTGTGTTGAGCAGATGGAAAGAGTACTTTGAGAGGCTGATGAATGAAGAGAATGAGACAGAGAGACAGTTGGATGATGTTGGGATAGTGAATCAGGAAGTGAAACAGATTAGCAAGGAGGAAGTAAGGTCAGCTATGAAGAGTATGAAGAATGGAAAGGCTGTTGGTCCAGATGACATACCAGTGGACGTATGGAGGTACTTAGGAGAAATGGCAGTGGAGTTTTTAACCAGATTGTTTAATAAAATCTTGGAAAGTCAGAGGATGCCTGAGGAGTGGAGGAAAAGTGTTCTGGTACCTATTTTTAGAAATAAGGGTGATGTGCAGAGCTGTAGTAACTACAGAGGGATAAAACTGATCAGTCACAGCTTGAAGTTATGGGAAAGAGTGGTAGAAGCTAGTTTAAGAAGGTATGTGATGATTAGTGATCAGCAGTATGGTTTCATGTCGAGAAGGAGCACTACAGATGCGATGTTTGCTCTGAGTGTTGATGGAGAACTATAGAGAAGGTCAGAAGGAGTTGCATTGTGTCTTTGTGGCCTTGGAGAAAGCATATGACAGGGTGCCTAGAGAGGAATTGTGGTATAGTATGAGGAAGTCAGGAGTGGCAGGGAAGTATGTAAGAGTGATACAGGATATGTACAAGGGTAGAGTGACAGTGGTGAAGTCTGCAGTGGGACTGACAGATGCGTTTAAGGTGGAGGTGGGATTACATCAAGGATCAGCTCTGAACCCTTTCTTATTTGCAATGGTGATGGACAGGTTGACAGACGAAATCAGACAAGAGGCCCCATGGACTATGATGTTTGCAGATGACATTGTGATCTGTAGTGAGAGTAGGGACCAGGTTGAGGAGACCTTGGAGAGGTGGAGATATGCTATAGAGAGGAGAGGAATGAAGGTCAGCAGGACTAAGACAGAATATGTGTGTGTGAATGAGAGGGAGGATAGAGGAATGGTGAGGATGCAGGGAGTAGAGTTGGCGAAGGTGGATGAGTTTAAGTACTTGGGATCCACAGTTCAGAGTAATGGTGAGAGTGGAAGAGAGGTGAAGAAGAGAGTACAGGCAGGGTGGAATCGGTGGGGAAGAGTGTCAGGAGTGATTTATGACAGACGAATACCAGTAAGAGTGAAAGGGAAAGTCTACAAGAGGGTAGTGAGACCAGCTATGTTGTATGGGTTAGAGACGGTGGCATTGACAAAAAGGCAGGAGTCAGAGCTGGAAGTGGCAGAGTTAAAGATGTTAAGATTTATACTGGGTGTGACAAGGATGGACAGGATTAGGAATCAGTATATTAGAGGGTCAGCTCAATTTGGACGGTTTGGAGACAAAGTCAGAGAGGTAAGATTGCGTTGGTTTGGACATGTGCTGAGGAGGGATGCTGAGTATATTGGGAAAAGGATGCTAAGGCTGGAGCTGCCAGGTAAAAAGAAAAGAGGAAGGCCTAAGATAAGGTTTATGGATGTGGTGAGTGGTTGGTGTGACAGAGCAAGATGCAGAGGACAGGAAGAAATGGAAACAGATAATCCATTGTGGTGACCCCTAATGGGAACAGCCGAAAGAGAAGAAGAACATTTAATGCAAATGGGTACTAACTTTTCTATGCAACTGTTTTGATAGATGTTGGCAAATGCCAGAGGTGAATATGACAGTCTTTTCAGCTGGATGCACTTGCAGGGATTTATAGGATTTTTTTCATATGTTTTCTACAAACTGAAGCAGGTTTGACCTGAAGTAGTCCTTAAACATGGTCTCATCTAGTGGTGGTGTAGTACTACTAAGCCTAAAAGAGAAGCTGAATGATTTGTGGTCAGAGTTAACCAAGGATGTGGAGATATTGGACAGTGCACAGATGAGGGCTAGGTTGGTAAAAAACATCTCAAGGGGTAGTTTTACAATTTGCTGCAGCACATTCATACTAATAAAGTCTAGGGAATGCTAAATATATCCATTTCTAGAAGTGTAAGTGTGCCAATATTAATGCTTGTGTAATTGGCGTCCCCCTAGCAAGAAGGCATTTGGTTTCTTTTTTAACCCACAATTGTGTTAAGGTAATTTCCATGATCAATGAGAGACATTCATTTAGATCTGCAGCTAGCAATGACGTTAAGTGTTGGATTTGTTAAAGGTGATTTAGATCTCTATGGGCTCTAAGTTCAGGTCATGGGTAATTTTATGAGAGATGACTGTATTTCAGACAAATACAGAAAACAGATACTTTTGCAGTGGCATAACAACTGAAAATTTTACAGTTTTGAAGACACTTACAAATTAACAAGTAATTTGCAACTGCTTAGTAAAATATTAAAAATATTTACACTGATTGCTAAGGATTACTCCTTATAGTTAATGCAGTTAATATACATTAAATAGACATAAGAATATAGAAAAAAATCATCACACTTAGCACAGTGAAAACAGATTATTCTTTTTTTCAAACTTTCATTTTATTGCTTTTTTCATTATTTAATATACAAAAACATACAACATGACCTGTCATCATGAACAGATTAACCCTGAACAATCATTTAGCAAAATAATACCTTTTAACTACTAGTCTTGAAAGTACAAATTTTAGTATCTAAAGAAAATGGTTAATTTATACAAATACATTGAATATTTAGAGTATTACTAACATACATTTAGAGTAAGTGGTACATAGCAGGATTCATTTACATATAAATATAAACAACTATTTACACATAGTGCTACAAATAATGAAAACTGTGAGTGATCACTTCATTACAATGACAACCAAAAATGAAAACATCAGAGATTACAATCTATTAGAATCACAGGAGGAAGAGACTTCCGAGTATCAGTGTAGGGATGTGATGATAGATATGATCTTGTTGTGACTTTATTCAAAATGTATTCTAGGTAAGCTGAGATATTTCATGTGCTTCTAAACAGTTTGCGAGATGTGATATATTTAGAGGCCATACTAATAAAGCCCTTCCATTCTGTTTTTGACCCTTCAATCCAGTTTTAGGTGATGTATAGTTTGACTAATGCAAATATAGCAATCAGGATATTCATATCAGAGTTGGGCATGTCAGTAAGACTCACGTGCAATATAGCAAACTCCCAAGACAGGGTAGATTTTCCATAGCCCATTTTCTGAAGTTAAACCCTTAATGAGTTCCCATCAGCTATAAGATGGCCTTCATGTGGAGAGCGACTTCATACATGCATTAGTTAGCTGCACGTCTGACAGGCTAGGACTCATGGAATGAGAAGATTTTTTATACCTGTGCATAAATAGGTATATGTAGTTCCTTTTATATTAGCTACAGGACCTTCCAGTGACAACCTAGGAACCCTTTGTGTATACCTCACATGTCATTCCTTAGTATACTTACATTCCGCTAAACATCGCTACCTCATGTGGACAAACACTTTTGCTTTCTCAATGCAGCAGGGGACAGAGCCACCGACATGTGTACTTGCAACAATGTCATCTGCTATCATGAAATTCTGTGACCATAAATCTCCCCCATGTGACAATAAAAGCCCCAGTTGGTGTCCATGGACATTCTTACATTGTTATCAATAGGAAAGGCTACTGTCAGGTGGTGTGCACTGCTCATGGGCCAATAGGCTATATGTCAACATGCTGGTAGTACCCATGAATCCCACATATGGCACACAAGTCATCTTCACCATCACTTCTTGCATAAAGACAACCCACAGAGTGTGAGATGATTTGAGTGCTGGTTTCATCATCAGACGCTGACATGAAACTGACCTCAGAATGTTGTCCTGTCCCTCATGGCCCATGGTGTGAATGCTAGTGACAGCTGGATTTTTGCAGAGAAATCTGAAGCACCCATGTGCTGGCAGTCCCCTCAGTCTACATGACAGATGTACCCATGCAGAACACAGGTAGTGGTTAATAATGCCTCCATGGCATCACTTGGATCACAGCTGTCACATAGGTCATGCAGTAAAGGTACTAACTTGGCTAGTCTCCATGAGAGATGCATAGTATCTGACCATTCCAAGAATGTGTGTCTAAATATATCTGTATGATGCCTGTGCTCTGTGTCACTATGTGTGACAGTATGGTCACTGCTTTACATGATGAAGGGCAATCCTTGTGTCTGTCCTTTCTGCTATGTTGTGTGCCCTGCTGCAAGGCCCATTATATCATATTGTTTATATGTTTCCAGCATTGACTGTGGTGCAGTTCCTCTCAGGATAACACTAATACTGACATTGTGCACTGTTGTCTCCCTTACGTGATCTTGCAGAGGCCGATATGCTTTCCCTCTCCTGAACAGGCATCAACCATGTGTCAAGAATGTGTATAGGATGGCATTGTTCTCTGCAGAGCAGAACTTGTCCAGCCTCTGCCATCCATTGTCTTTGGAGAACATGTGTACACCTGGGGAGACAGAAAAACCCAGTAGTTGAAAGTTTATTTGCGGGTGGAGAGAGAGAGGGAGAGAACAATACTTCAATAACAGCATATGGTATATTAGACTATTAGTTACTCAAGGATGGGTACACAGTCTGGGACATATATGTGCTGGATACAGGGGCCTACCAGTATGTGTAGCATAGTATGTAGAAATAAGAATCGAGCTGTGCAGCTGTGCATTAATATGATTGGAGTATATTACACACAAAAATTCAGCAAATTGTACTACATGGGGCATGCCTGGCAGCAGAGGTGTTGGCAAATATGTGCATTTGTGGCATGAGGGAACAGAATATGATGGCAGAAGTAAACTGTAAGCATGTCACATGCAGTCTTATCTATGGCAGGGACATAGTGGAAGGTACCAAAGGTACTTTCTATATTTGCAGGTGGTTGTCACTTTCAGGTTATCATTTAGGACATTAAAGGATGCTATCCCTCCATCATGTTAAACATCTAATCTCAAACACAGACACACAGAATGAATGGTGGTAGAACACCATCTAAAACAGATTGAATTAGTGGGCTGGTTACCCTGTATAAGAGAGCTTGCCTTCCCAGTGAGTGTTGTGGATGAATAAATGCATAATTATTAGGGGATACAGCTGCAGGCAAATGTTTTAGAAATGAAGGTTACTGACTATAGCTGATAACCTCACTACTATTACAAGAGGCATTCAACACGGGGGTCTTGACTTGCGGTAAAATTGCTAACGCATCCATTACTACAGTAATATATATATATATATATATATATATATATATATATATATATATATATATATTTATATATAAAAGGGGTTCCTATCACATAGTCGAACTTATACAAGTTCGAACCTTATATGGTTGAGACCACAAGTTCGAAATTGTACAAGCTTGAGTGCTTCAACAGAAATCTCATAAGGGATGTTTCCATTCTGTTGAATGAGGTGTGATCTCGGAGTTGGTATATTTAAGTAGCGGGGGTGTGGAGGCACAGCCCCCCCCCACGTAGGGGGTGCATGGGGGCTTGCCCCCCTTCTTACAACAGTTTTTTTTTCCTTTTTTTTTTTTTTTTATTCATAGTCGAAGTTTTGTAACTTTGAATGGAATGGTTCGTACATTTCGTGTTTGAAGTTAGAAAACTTTGACTATGTAATATACACCCTATATAAGTCACTGGGTACCTCAAGTGTGCTTTCTCATCTGAAATTGCAGCTTCTGTGGTGCCAGAAAGAAACAGGTAGTGGACAGGTGCGTGAGACTGACAATACCCAGGTAGGAGAATATTCGCCTTTCCTGGGTTTGTGTGATCTTGGAGTTAGTATATATAATTAGCACTGGTTGCCACCCTGGAAATGATGCTTGCCATTGGTTTAGTCTGCTCTGGCATAATCCCCAGACCATGTGCAGAGTGTGTCGATATTTGTTCATTCAGCTTTTTGCTGTTGATCTCCTAGATGTCAGCATTGTATCCAGTTGATTGGGTGCCCTTACCCATATAAAAAAAATAAAAATAATATATATATATATATATATATATATATATATATATATATATATATATATTTATATATAGTGATATTTGAATACTGTTAAGCCAATTTTAAATCATAATTTATCTGTCTGTTGGATCTATCATGATAGCTAAATGGTAGTATCTGTTCCTGATCTAATCAACATGATAATACTCTCCTTTTCCCAACAGTGTAGTGAGTTTAATATGAATATGTAGATCTAGGACTTTTGATCGAAAGATCAACAGTCTGAATCCATTATCACCGAACATACTTTACCAAAAGCGCTTTCACCGAAAAAGCACTTACGGTAAAATATGTCTAAAAAAAAAACAACATTAAACCAACTTCTATGCAGGGGGGCAAGCCCCCCCTGCAACCCCCCACCTCACCTACTTTAATATTCTCATTCCAAGGTCGCACTACAGGGGGGAAAAGGGAATTTTCCCTTATCCGCACCGTAGTAAGCCCTGCACAACGAGCATACTTATCCGAAAGTGCTGCTTCGGGGAACAGCACGTTCGGTTAACCATGCTCGGTGATTTCTGCTTCGGTAGAAAGTGCATTCAGGGATCTGTATGGCTCCCATATATATATATCTGGATTTATGAGGTTTGCCATGGTCATCAGCTGTAAAATGCATATCTTGTAAAACTACTAGGTCAGCTTAATATGAATATGTGTATCTGGATGTATGCAGTTTGCCATGGTCATCGGGCCAGATTTATGAAATCTTGCACGAAGTTGTAGAGTAGAGTAAGATGTCAAACAGGCAGTATGTCTGCCGAGTGATCCAGCAAAAGCCGGCAGGGGCGTGCACGAGAGCTTCTAAAGCTACTCTTGCACGGACAGCGTCATGGTATGCAAATTACCTCATTTGCTGCTGAAAGCTATGGAAATGAGGTAAATTTGCAATCCAGGAAACACTAACCTGTCCTTGGAAGAGTAGTGTTATCTGCAGAAATGTACTCCATTGGTAACAGAATACCATTCTGCAAATAGCTAAACGGAGCTATGACAGCTCCAAATAAAGGATGCATACAGTTGAGGAAGCATATCAATGGCCAGATATAAGGCCATTGGCATTTAAAAATGTTTAAAATTATTAAAATCTAACTTTTTTCCCCGATCTCTGATTAAGTGTAGCGCAGCACCACGCAAATGTGTGGTGCTTTAAAAAAACAGAAAATAATTTAAAAATAGCCAAAAATAGGCATTTTCACTAAAAAGTTTATCCTGCCATGCAGGTGAATGGCAGGCTGAAGACAACATGGCCACTGAGTAGTGGCTGCTAAGGGGGAAGCTCAGTGTGAGAGATGTAACCATGCATTAGTAGGCAATCCTATGCAAATGAGGATAAGGATAGTGAATCCCAATTTTCCTCAGCATGTGAGCCATGTCCCAAGAGTGTAAGTGGAGGAGTATGTGAGTAGTAGAGTAGAATATAGGTAACATCATGAGGGGGTGTGTCAGAAAGGCTGTAAGCTTATTGGTGCACAGTGTCTTGTGTTTGCCCTGAGTTGCTTAGGATTGCAAGAGGCGTGTCTACAGTTCTTTTTGAAAACCAGAAACCAAAGGTGTACACCGTGAATATATCTGAAAGTTCTTTCAAATGTGCACACAGCATGTGTGCGCTCGTGTGCGCTCATTTGCGCGGTGCTGCCCTGGGCAGAAACAGAAAGGGAAAAGGAAGGAAAAGAAGTAGTAGGAAGTTAACCAAGGAGAACTAGCAGAGCTGCCTGGTGAAATATATCAGAATCAGCCAATTACACAGGTAGCAGACTAGCGCAGCCCAGCCTAGCACTTTAAACTCTGCAAAAAGCATTCTTCCTTGTTTTTTCCCAAGAACTCAGCAACACTGCAGTATGCAAAGATGGGAAGCTTAAAAACTTTAAAGTCCGACAAAATGTTAGGGGCTGTTCTTGCTATCATAAACCAACATGTGCAAGGTGCTGAGGGTGGTGATGTTGTGAATGCTGCTGAGCAACCCACAGTGAGGAGACACAGAAGAGTGTACAGACCCAGGGTAACCTACCAGGGGCTACATGAGCTGGAGATAGTGGAGCACTATAGGGTGGACAGAGACCTCCTGCAGCAAATTGTTGAGCTGTGCCGGCCACGCCTCACACACAGAACCAACAGAGGGGAACCCATCCCAGTGGATACCAAGGTATGCGTTGGCCTATGAATACTAGCTACAGGTACCTTCCAGAGACCAACTGGTGATATGATGGGGATTTCACAGGCATCAGCATCCGGGGTACTGCACCAGTTCCTGGATGCCATGTCAGCACATGTCGGTGAGCATGTATATTTCCCCAATTCCCGTGAGGCATTGGCCAGCAATATGCGTCTTTTCCACCAAATAGCAGAATACCCTGAGGTAGTGGGTGCAATAGACTGCACGCACATACACATCAAAGCACCACCTGGTGAGCGGGATAGGGTCTACATCAACCGCTCGGGCTTCCCCTCCATCAACTGCCAGGTCGTGTGCGATGCCCAGGGCATAATAATGAATGTGTGTGCTGGCTGCCCTGGAAGTTATCACGATTCCCACATCTGGCATCTGATGCAGCTGTACCAGAGATTTGCCATTGGGGACATCCCTGATGGTCACCTAATGGGGGATGCTGGATACGCACTGGAGCCGTGGCTGATGACGCCCATCAGAAATGCACACACACCTGAACAAGAACTCCATAATGAGGCACACGCACAAACAAGAAACATAATTGAGCGTGTGTTTGGGATGCTCAAGTCACGGTTCCGATGCCTGGACACATCTGGTGGAGCCTTGCAGTACTCACCAACTACATGTACCCAGATTGTCATGGTATGTGCCATGCTACACAATATGATCCCGCGGAAACAGCTGCAGCAGGAACAACATGGGGCAGGGCCAAACAGCCCCCTACCATTTCCAAGGCCTGCACAGGCACAGTGTGACTCAGAGGAGGAACAACCTGAGCCTGCCCCAGTAGGCAGAAGGAGGCATGCCCAGTATGCCCTGGCCTTGGCAAAGAGGCAACGCATAGCACATACACTGACTCAGTAGGAACCCTGGAAATGACACCTCTCTCTGACTTGAACATACAGTAAAAGGGATGCCGAACTTGACACTACCTGCTTTTAAACATGTATAGGGAGTGTAATATGTGCATCCGACATAGGCAGCCTTGCATCACCACCTGAGGCATGAGTCCCTATTTTAAGCAATATAAAGCACTGCTAAGCAAATTTTACCAGTATTGAGCAAATTTAAATACAATTGGGCATAGCTGTGCACCACGCTAACCAGCTCAATGTGGGGCAATGTCGGGCAATGTTGGGCAAAGTCAGGCAAAGTCGAGTAAATACGCTCACACCTGCTTTACTGTTCCTTAACCAGTCAGGTCTGCCCAGCAGGAAAATAAAAAGCAGTGACAGGGCTTGAACTCAGGATACTGTGCACTATAGTCACAGTACTGAACCACTAAGCTATGACAGCATTTCACTGGCACAGACACAACTGTAATCACTCAAACATACCAGTTGGGGGGGGGGGTCACATACCTAATAGTCACAGCCAGCAGGACAATTGTAGACAAACGCAAACACAAACAAATGCTGTATCATGCCCTCTGAAGAGGCATATGAGTAACCTCCCCCCAGGCCTATGCAGACAGATAACAGCAGGCCAGGCAGTGTAATGTGGGTTGGGTAGGCTATGAAGTCACAAAGTAATATGCGTTTCATTGGAAGCTAAGGTCTGTAGTACAGTGGTATGCCTCAAGCCAGTACGATAGGCAACAGTACAGACTGAAATGGAGTACCTGACATAGCAGTGCAGGCCTAGCAAATGTGTATAAGTGTCAGGTGTACCCCTCATCCTATGTACACCCACAGTAACAATCAGGTGTGCCCCCTGGGTAGAAATGTACAAATAATAGCTGTCCCCGCTGTATGTAGAAATGTTGATAAGTCTATGCAAATTGACTCATGGAAGCCCTGCAGGCACAGCATGCTTCCTGTCACTGTACACCACAAAGGTGAGCCCTGAAGTAAAAACCAACTTGAATTTTCACACACGTATAGTATATATGCACATAGTGGGCATGCTCACACACTTAAACAAAGCAAATGTCAGTCAACAACATACTGAAAGGTCATACTAGGCATGCTCACATACTTAGGCCATGTCTGAGTACAGCAGTTGGGCATGCATATCTGGCAGTTGCAGTTCTTACTCCAGACACTTGTCACTATTCACCAATCCTGCCTTGCACACACAGTGATATAAAAACAGACCCATATAATATATTGGACCCCTGTCATAATCAAACTATGTACTGCAACTACTTAAGTTGTTCAAAGAAAGTGAAAATGCAAAGATCAATAAATCTCCGATCAGTATCATCAAGAAACAATGAGCACTCCTAACATTATCCAAGCCATCAGTATCATCAAGAAACAATGAGCACTCCTAACATTATCCAAGCCATGTTCTGGCAAAAATATTGCCAAAGAGTCCATAGAGAAACATGAAGCTGTCTTTCGCTATGTCATAAATATCATTGTAAACTCATATATGTTCTGAGTCAGTGCAAAGTTTAAATGAATACATGTACATGATTGACATTGCCAACATCTTGTCAGACAGGTTCATACATATTTACTCCCTTCTCACTGACAAAAGGGCCCATTACGATACCTGCAGATTGTGAATACCCAAAACTCACATATACAATGGTTAAACAGCTCTATCCAAACCTAAAAACACGGCATCTATGGGAGGACATGGTTTCCCTGGCTGTGTCATATGTGAACTCCAAAACAAACAGATCCTGCACCTGAACAGTCTGTTGAGACTCACCCCTGTACAGGATATGAAACTGTTGAATGGGTTACAGCAACATTTGGCACACTCAACAAGTGTTGGTGCACAACAGACCATGGGAATTATAGTCTTTTAAGCCTAATAAGCCTGATCTGCAAGGCCATGGAGTCCATCATTATGGAACTTATAAACAGAGCTATTGGGAGCCTACAAACACCCAAGCCTACCCATTTTGGTTTGGTCAGGGGCAGATCATGGTTCCTAAACCTACTAGACAGTTTTCCAGGCAGTCACCCAGGACATACATCAATGAAATGAGCTCCACATGGCCTACATAGACCTTGAAAAGCCCTTTTCTAATATCCCACACATGTCGTATCCACAAAATCAACAACCTGTGCATAAACACGTATGTCATCTGATGGTTTGCCAACTGGGGCACAGATAGATCCCACAAGATAAGAATTGTGGTCTCCTGTTCAAGCTGGTAACAACTGCTGTCCCCCATGGCTCAGTCCTGGGACCCCTCCTGTCTGGTGTATACTTTTCAGAAATACAGTCAAACACACGAGGGCTATGTTTAGCAACGTTTGTGGATGACTGCAAAAATGTTGTCATAATCGATGTTTGGGACAACAGAAACATCCTTAAAAAGGGTCTCAGTCAGACAGATGTGATGTCAAAATTATGGCCTCGAGCTACAGTCATACAAATACCACATAGGTGCCCACACCCTAAATATGGAGGTAATAACTAGGGGTCTATGGACATATGTGGATAGTCATCTCTACTTCCAGAAACACATTCACAAAGTAGTTAGAAAATCATGCTATGTGTTCCCACAAATTGCCAAGGTCTTTGCATGTAGGTCAAAGGAGGTTCCCTCTACTCATCAGTCATCAGACCCATCAGAGAGTATCACGGCACACTTGCGATGAATCTGACTAGGCACCTTCAGCAGCTGGAAAGACCACTGAAGTACTTCAACAAGAGGATTACTGGCCTCAAACAGTTGTCCCATGCAACAAGACTGAATTTTACTGAATCTGTACTCTGTTGCATACTGTCTGCTCAGGCGATCTCTGCCCAACAGACAGGCACATGTCCAATGCAGAACTGATGTACATGCGCTATCTGAAGTAAACCCAAGCTCACTGTGCTACATGCTCTAGGGATATCATCATCACAACAATAAATAGAACATGCTGGAGGGATATATTACTAACTCACAGACTTTCCTTGCTTTGGAACAGGCTCCCAACCTACATTAAGCTGAGTCCCTAACTGACACTCTTCCAGAGGAGCCTTGATGAGTGTATGTGAAACTGAGCTGTCACACTATGGATCACTTCATCAGTTCTACTACACAGAGGCCTAGGGAACTAACCCCATGTGTGATGATAGCTGCACACTCTGGCCATACTAATATATACTTTCAGGCAGATAGACTATTACCTAATTATGTACCTGTGTGTATATATATATATATATATATATATATATATATATATATATATGTAGGGGGAACACAGTATAATAAACCAAAGATGGGTGGGCAGAGATGTGTGTAAGAGGGTGACCATGACAGGGAGCCATCCAGGACTGTCCCACCCAGCACACATCCCAATGGCACAAAAGACATGAGGTGCACATCTCACCCACTGTACATAATAGCCACCAGTATCTGTAAGCATTACAGTGTATGTGGTTCATGTGCCTGCTGTACAACATGACTGTACAATTAAGTACACATCTACTATCTGTAGACATGTACCTGTCACATGGGTTTATAGGTATGTAGTAGACTATCTTCACAAAGGCATATATTAGCCTAGGCAAGTTGTGCAGCTTTCACCACCCCATTGGGTAGTCTCCCAAGCCCTAGTTCTAATAGTTGTACCCTAAGCCCCTTTCTAGTGGGGCTGCTGATGTGATGCCTGGCATAAATTGTCTGTTTCCCATCCACTCATCAAGTTTCCTCTTGAAGAGTGTCAGCGAGGGGCTATGTCTGATGTACATTGGGACTCTGTTCCACAGTAAGGCAAGTGTCTGGGATGGTACTCTATCCCACCAGCATGTTGTATTCATTGTTGTGATGAGGTTCATATCCCTGGAGTGTGTAGTGTGACTCAATTTTGTTATCCGTAGATGGAGCATGTTCAACAGTTATGTGTTGGACATGGCTCTGTATGTTAGGCAGAGTGTGCCTCTGAGTAGGTGGTACGCAACAGAGAACAGATTTAGTTTTACCAGTTGTGTTGCATAACACAACTGTTTGAGCCCAGTAATCCTCTTGGTGAGGTACCTCTGTGGTCTCTACATCTGCTGGATATGCTTCATTGAGTACATCCAAAATGGTGCATTGTACTCAATGATGGGTCTGATGACTTAAGAGTAGAGGGCCACCACTACGTCTTTTGTTCCTGATGCAAACCCTTTGTTGATTAGATGGGCCACATAGGATTTCCCAATCACTTTGGCAGCATGGCTGTCAGAGGAAAGATGACTATCTACTTGTGTCCCCAGATCCCCTATTACCCTGTCAGTTTTAAGGGGGTAACACCTATGTGGTAGTTTGTGGGCACTTTGTTTTTACCAAAGGGGATTACTTCCACATTGAGCTTGAGGCCATGATTCTGACACCACACATCTGTCTCAGAGTCCCTTTTGGAGAATATTTGTGTCATCCGGGGAATCTATTATGGCAAACACTTTACAGTTCCCAGCAAACTTAGTCAACCACAACACTCCTGTGTTGGCATGTACTTTTGAGAAGTCTATACCAAATAGAAGGGACCCCAAGACTGAACCCTGGGGGGACACCAGTTGTTACCAGTGTAGAGTCTGACATGTAGCCAACAACTCTTAATTTGTGGGATCTATCTATGAACCAGTTTGCAATCCATCTTGTGATGTATGGATTCATGCCCAGGTTGGTGAGTTCATCTGATACCTGACTGGGGAATGGTGTCAAAGGCCTTAGCGAGGTATAGGTAATCTGTGTGGAGCGCATTTCAATCATCTGTAGCCTGGGTAACTGTCTCAAAGAAATCCACCCAGTTCAGGAGGCGTGATCTGCATTTGATGAAGCCAAACTGGGTGTGCTCAACTGTGTGAAGGTTCCCAATGTCTTTATTGTTGACTTCCATTATAATTGGCTCCATTACCTTGCATATCAGACCTTGTCAGGTTCATAGAGCGTGAATGCCAAGGGTCTTTTGTGGCCTCACCCCTGTGGAGTGGGAAGAACGTTGCTGTGCAACATTCTATGGGTACATATCAGGTAGAGAGCATGTAGAGAGAGGTGTAGGTATCCTTGATGAATATGGATACATCCCCACCCTATGTGTTATGATCCAGGTTCTGATGCTGGAAGGTATGGAATGAGTAGTATCCTGGTAGTGCTGGTGTGCTCTCTGGAGCCTTGAACTAGGTTTCTGTTACTGCACAGATATCAATATTCTCCATACTGAGAAGTGCCTCGAGTGTGTGCATCTGGAGGCTGAGACTTCTGGCAATGAGTAGCATTTAGCACACTTTGTGGTTATTTGTGTTGGTTACGGGGTTTGGTTTGTCCTGAGTGACCAGTGTTCCACACCTGAAGTCAACACCTCATTGGTCCCATCTGACCATAAGCTAATTACCCTATGTATCCACATTCTGCCCCCACACCCCATTAAGGAAACCATGTTAAAAAATATCTCCAAAGACAACTTCATGATTCTTAAGACAGAAGTGGTGAACTTCAGGACACCCATGCAGATGGACAACACAGTTACGACTACTGAATCCTACACAATTGCACTTTATAAGCACTTACATGAGTGCATGGATTGTGCTATCCCAAACAGAACCAAGATGCTATCCTCCAAGAAAAGGAAGCCAATTTGGTGGTCCCCTGCCATAAACAAACTGCACAAGAGAAGGAAGAAACTGTTGCAAAAGAGGGTAAAACCCATGAGTGGAGGAGATCCCTGGTCAGCCTCAGTAAGAAGCTGCAATCCCTGATAAAATCCTCCAAAGCTAGTTATGAAAACAAAATCACCACTGATTCTAAACACAACCACAAAGCATTCTATTGCTATGTCAAGAATCACAATGGCAACACTCAGATCTGCTCTGAGTTACAGCACAATGGCACTAACTATACAGACCAAACTGATATTGGCAACATCCTGGCAGTTAGGATCAGTGCTAACTTTACCCCCTTCTCACCCATGAAAGAGCCAATTTCTATACCGGAAGAATGCAGAGTTGCTGTAATCATGGCTGCACAGGTAAAAATCACTCTCCAAAGCCAAGGACACAGCACCCATGGGACCAGATAACATCCCAGGCTGCGTTCTACATGAACTACAGAATGAACTGGCACCTCACCTAAGTACCATGTTCAATCATAGCCTCACCTCAGGCTTTGTGCCTGCTGAATGGTGCACAGTGACGGTTATCCCACTACACAAGGTGGGAGCCACCATGGACCCCAGGAACTAGCGCCCCATTAGCCTGATGAGCCTGGTCTGCAAGGCCATGGAACGTATCATCATGGAACTTATAAACAAAGACATTGGTAATCTCCAAACTCTGGACCACAGCCATTTTGGGTTTGTAAAAGGCAGATCATGTCTCCTAAACTTGATAGACTTCTTCGAAGCAGTCAACAAAGCCATAGACAAGGGTAAGGTGGTTCACACAGCCTATCTAGATCTTGCCAAGGCTTTCAACACCATCCCCCACTCTGGAATTATAGATAAACTCCCTAAACTAGATATAAATCCCTATGTCACAAGATGGGTTGCCAACTGGCTTACTGACAGAACCCACACTGTGAAAGTAGCGACTCCAAGTCCGACTTCAGACCAGTGATAAGTGGAGTACCGCAGGGTTCAGTCCTGTGTCCTGTCCTGTTAGGTATCTACTTCCATGAAGTACAGGCTAACACAGAAGGTCTTTGGCTAATGAAGTTCCCAGATGACTGCAAACTAGCAGCCATAATTGAAACTACTAATGATGTGAACATCCTACAAAAGGGCCTCACTGAGACAGATGCCTGGTGTCAAAGCCATGGCCTCAAGCTCAATGCCAAAAAGTGCATTGTCATCCCCTTTGGTAAAAACTCTGTACCCATGAACTACAACATAGGCGGTAGTATACTTAACACTAAAGGTGTGATAAGAGACCTTGGGACACAGGTGGTCAGTAGACTCTCCTTTGATAATCACATTGCCACAGTAGTCAGGAAATCCTTCTACGTGGCACACCTCATCACAAAAGGTTTCTCATGCAGGAAAAAAAGAGGTCATTGTTCCCCTCTACTTATCACTCATTAGATCCATTATAGAGTACAATGCCCCTTTTGGTATGTACCTCTCAAGACATCTACAATAACTGGAAAGCCCACAGAAATACCTCACAAAGAGGATTAGCGGCCTCAAATACATGCCCTACACAGACAGTCTCAAAATACTCCAGCTTCACTCTGTCGCATATCGCCTACTCAGAAGTGATCTCTGCCTAACATACAAAGCTATGTCAAACACAGAGCTGTTGGACATGCTCCACTTAAAGAAATCTCAATCTCTCCAAGCTTCGGCCCAAAAACCCTGACCGAAATACAAAAAGGATACCCACACCTCCAGGTTAGTGGCACAGCACGAGGCCTCGGAGACCATCCAAGTGCAACTAACAGTGGGCAAAGCTGCTTATCAGATCATAGCCTGCTACAGATCACCTACCTTGTCTCAGAACCCTCACTCAGCATTCCTGAGAACAATTGAAAATATAAAGGTCCTACCAAACACCATGATATTAGGAGATTTCAACTACCCAAACACTGACTGTGAGAATTACTCAAGTGCAAACTCCTTTGCCCAATGCTTCCTAGAGTTTATAAACTCAAACGCCCTGGAACAGCTGGTCACCATGCCCACTAGAGGTGACAACATACTGGACTTGATCATCACCAACATGGGGGATCAGTGTTCCACACCAGAGGTAAACCCCTCACTGGTAAGATCAGATCATAAAGTAATCACACTGGACATCTACATCCTGACCCCACCCCCAGTGAAGGAAACCAGTGTGAAAATATTTTCAAAAGCAAACTTCACACTTCTCAAGACTGAAGTGGAAATTTTCAAAGCCCCCTTGCTACAGGATAATGCTATCCAATCCACAGAATCCTTTACTAGTGCATTATATGAGCATCTACAGGGATGCATGGATCGAGCCATCCCAAGGAAAACCAAGACTCACTCCTCCAAAAAGGGGAACCAGTCTGGTGGTTCTTGGCCATAAATAAGCTATAAAACAGAAGGAGGAAACTACTACATGATAGAGAAAAATTCCAAAAAGGAAAGGCATCACTGATCATTATTAGCAAAAAACTATGATCGCTCATAAAATCATCCAAGGTCAGTTTTTAAAAACAAATTGCCAAGGAATCTAAAGATAACCACAAAGCCTTCTTTAGCTATATCAAACATTTAGGTGGCAACTCTCAGATATGCTTTGAGCTACTGCAAAATGGCAAAAAATACACTGAACCAACTGACATTGCCAACATCCTGGCAGACAGGTTTAGTGCAAACGTCACCCCCCCACCCCAAAAGGACCTGTGTCCATCCCAGAAGAATGCAGAGCCCCAGACATCATGGACATGCAGGTAAAATCAGCCCTCTCCAAAGCTAAGAACACAGCATCAATGGGACCGCATGGTGTCCCAGGCTGCATCTTACACGAGCTCAAAAAGGAACTAAACCCTCACCTAAATTCACTGTTCAGACTCTGCCTTACCACAGGCTATGTACCCAAAGAATGGCATACAGCAACAGTCATCCCACTCCACAAAGGTGGTGCCACAACAGAACCTGGGAACTAGCGCCCTATAAGCCTGACCAGCCTGGTCTGCAAAGATATGGAGCAAATTATCATGGAATTCATAAACAGAGACATTGAGAACCTCCAGACACTGGACTCTACCCAATTTGGCTTTGTTAAAGGCAGATCCTGCCTCCTAAACCTAATTGACTTCTTTGAAACAGTTACCAAGGCCATAGATGAAGGGAAGGTAGTCCACACAGCCAACCTGGACCTCACTAAGGCCTTCGACACCATTCCCCACTCTGGCATCATAGACAAGCTTGCCAGCTTGAACATTAACCACTATGTCATGAGATGGGTGGCCAACTGGCTCATGGATAGAACACACATGGTCAGAGTTGCAGGTGCCATGTCCGACTCTAAATCAGTCAAGTGGCATCCCACAGGTCTTGGTGCTGGGACCCCTCCTGTTCAGTATATCCTTCTCTGAGGTACAGGCAAGCATGGGAGGACTATGGCTGACCAAGTTCACAGATGACTGTAAACTGGGGGCCATAATCAACTCTCTGGCTGACATAGACATCCTCCAGAAGGGTCTTACAGAGACAGATACCTGGTGTCAAAACCATGGCCTCAAGCTGAATGCCAAAAATTGCATAGTCATCCCCTTTGGAAAAAACTAAGTGCCCATGAATTACTACATAGATGGTAATCCACTAGGTACAGAAAATGTAATTAGGGACCTGGGGACCCAGGTAGATAGTAACCTCTCCTTTGATAATCACATTGGCAAAGTGGTTAGAAATTCCTTCTATGTAGCCCACCTAATCACAAAAGGGTTCACATCTAGATCAAGAGAGGTCATTGTGCCCCTCTACTCATCACTCATTAGGCCCATAATAGAGTACAATGCCCCATTTGGTATGTACTTTAATTGGCACACACAACAACTGGTAAGACCACAGAAGTACCTCACCAAGAGGATCATGGGCCTCAAAGAGATGCCCTATGCAGCTTGACTAAAGAAACTCCCGCTCTACTCTGTTGCTTACTGCTTACTCAGAGGTGATCTATGCCTGACGTATAAGGCCATGTCCAACCCAGAATTAATGGACATGCTCCACCTCAAGAAAAAAAATCTGTTAGAGCCACATGCTCCAGTGAATTAAACCTCAGCAAAGCAATAAACAGGATGTGCTGGAGGGATAGATTCCTGTCCCAGAGATTTCCCTCACTCTGGAATAGAATCCCAGTTGATGTTAGGCAGAGCCCCTTGCAGGCTGTCTTCAAGAGGAATCTTGATGAGTGGATGGGAAGTCCTGGGATCACTTCAGTGGCCCTGATAGACAGAGGCCCAGGAAACTAATTTAAAAGGGAGGCAAAAGCCATCACATTCTGGCTAGGCTTATAAATGCCCTTGGGCAGATAGCCTAGTACCTACCTATGAACCTATGAACCTACACTCTCTAGGGACCTAAACCTTGTCACCACAATAAACAGAACATGCTGGAGGGATAGATTCCTGTCCCACAGACATCACATACTCCAGAATAAACTACCTATATATATCAAACAAAGCTCCTCATTAGCACTCTTCAAGAAAAATCTTGATGATTGGATGGGAAATAGGAAATTCACCCTGGGGATCACTTTTGTGTCTCTGCTTGACAGTGGCACAGGAAAATAAATTTCTTGGGTGGCCAAATCCAGGGTACCTTTTTGGCTGGGCTTGTATAGGCCCCAGGACCAATAGACTAGTACCTATCTATGAATCTATGAACATTTGAGCCTTGCCTAAAAAAGGTAATATGGGGACAGCAAGAGCCTTGGCCAGTATTCAGAAACATAGGGGTGACAGGTGCAAACCATCTGTAGCGAAGCAACAAGGCTTGTCTATCATGTCATCACATGCAGACAGAGACTGGATCCCCTTTGAATGACACCAGAAGCTCAGCCAATTGTTGAAATTTATCATCTTTCTGTTATATTGCAGTATCATGTAGGTGAAGGTAAGATGCTACTCAAGGTTTGACCCTGTGTGTACCAGCATGTGGTGCATCAACCCATATGTGATATGGTCATGGACTATGCATAAAATACACTCACAATACACCTAGTATGATAAGCCTGCTGAGGTTAGCAAATGTGAAAAAAACCTATGTGCAAACTGTCAGCAAGTAATGTCTGTATTGCACCCTGTAACTCCATATTGCTTGCTGAAGTGTAAAGATGTACTTAGTTTGGATTAAGAACAATGCATTTGCCAACTGTGTGTGTGTGTGTGTGTGTGTTTGTGTGTGTGTCCCTGGGGAGAAGCAACCTTTTTGGAGACTACTCAAACACTTTAAAAGTGGTATACTCATCTTTGTCAAGTCTGATGATGTCACCATCCTACAAATACACCTGTGGAAAATAGTGCGTCGTGTAAATGCATACTGCTGTAGTATCATAATGTAGTTAGGAAACAGTTTGAATCTCGCACTTGCTAACTGTGTGTGTGCATGTGCTCTAGGTGTGTGACACCGTTGGCCAATATGGAGTGGGTTTTGATTTTTCTAGTGTATGACATATCACAATGACAACTGTATGTGCATTACACATGTAAGGTAGCTGTGGGGCAAATCCATATGGGGCAAATCCATATACATACATGTGACCTCATGTATTTCATAGGTGGGTACTCTGCTTTCTCCATGAACACATCTGTTATCTTTGCCAGAGTGTGCTGGCGCTTTCCAGACCTTAGATCACTTCTGTATGCTTGTGACAAGCTTAGCCACTGTAGTGATCCCTGGGCTTCATCTTCCATTTCACATCCACTCATCACAGTTTCTATTGAAGTGTGTGAGTGAGAGTTTATGCTTGAGGTATATTTGAAACCTGTTCCAAAGCAAGCAAAGTCTGGCAAAGATGACTAATCATTATAGGTGTGCAACAACCTCTGTGGATTTGCATGCAAACCCTTTATTGCTTATGTGCTCCACAGAGGGACTTCCAAAACCCTTTGGTAATGTAATTATCAAAGGACAGATGACTTAACACATGGCTCTATGTATACATTAGTACTGTTCCACATTTTGGGGGCTACTACCTATGTGGTACTCTGGGGAGACTTTGTTTTCTCAAAGTGGATAACTACGCTTTCTTTGGTTTATAGCTTTACAGCATGAGTTTGACACCAGGTATCTGTCTGTATGATACCCTTTTGAAGGATGTGTGTGTCATCTGGAGAATAAAGTATAGCCCACAGTATGTGCATTGTCATCAAACATGGGCAGACATATCCCTACTGTGTTTGCTTGTACCTAAGAAAGCTATATGCCAAACAGGAGTGGTCCCAGGACTGACTGCAGGTGAATACCACTTGTTACTGGCATAGAAAAGTACATGGAGGCTGCAAATGTTACTGTGTGTCCTACATCTGTGCGTCAGTTGTCAAGCCATCATCTAACAATTGTTTCTGGTCAGTCTGTTGAGGTTATGTATAATACCAGTATGTGAGATGGGTATAAATTGCTGGTGAGCTATAGCTTGGCTGTGTTGACCTCCCCTCCCTCACCTATAGCCTTGTTGACTGGCTTGGAGTCTACTAGGTGTAGGAGCCATGATCTGGTCTTTAGAGAACCTAAGTGGGTATGGTGCAGTGTTTGCAGGTTCATAATGTCTCTGTTAATGAGTTCCATAATGCTGAGCTCCATAGAGTTCCAGATAACATTGGTCTGGCTTACAGGTTGAGAGTTTCCAGGGCCTGTTGTAGTTCTACCCTTAATCAATTTATGTTAACATTTGCACTGGGTGTGACGAGGGTGGACAGGTTTAAGAATAAGTATATTAGAGGGTTAGGCCAGGTTTGAAGGTTAGTAGACCATGCCAGATAGGTAGGATTAAGTTGGTTTGTACATGTGCTGAGGAGGGATGCAGAGTATATTGTGAAATAGATGCTAGGGATGAAGCCACCAGGTAACAAGGAAAGAGGAATGCCTAAGATGAGGTTTATGGTTGTGGTGAGAGAGAACATGCAGGTGGATGGTGTGATAGTGCAAGATGCAGAGGGCAGGAAGAAATGATGTACTGTGGCGACCCCTAATGGGAGCATCTGAAAGGAGAAGAAGAAGTGGACATTGTAGCTCAAACCTTGTGGACTTTGAACACCATTACAGTGTGTCATTCCGCAAATATGTAACCTTTATAGAGGCTGCATCTGGACAGAGCATTTAGGTGAGTGGTGACTTCATATGTCAGCTTGTGTATGACACAGCCAGGGACACTGTCCAGTACCATTGCCACTGTGGTGTGTACTTTGTTAAAGAGATGTTTTAACTAGAGTGTCTGCGAATCATCAGGTTTTACATTCTTCAGGTCTGGAAATGTGGCCCTTCTGTAATGACAGGGTGGTGAAATCCACATTCAAACTGTCTGACAAGGAATTGGTAACGTCAGTCAGATAAGTGTACTTTGTGACCATTTACACTAACTGTGACCCGATCTGAGATTTCCTCTGTAGATTATGAACAACACTGCAGAAAGCTTTAGTGTTGTCTTTGGAATCCTTGCCATTTTGTATTTTGAAGCTTGCTTTGTATGTTTATTGGGGGATTGTATTTTCCCAATGATACTGAGCAGAGAGGTTATCCCTTCTTGGTATGTAAAACTTTTTGGTACAACTTCACACCTTCTATTATATATTTAGTTTATGGCAGGGGTCCATGAGACTAATGCACTTTTACTGTATAAGTGAGAATTTCTTCTTTGTGATAGCATGGTCTATGCAACCCTGTAGGTGAACAGTGTTCATTAATAAAGGATTATGCAGCTGGGACAATGTTAACCTTAGTAATTCAAACCAATGACAGATAGCAACAACAGCATCACCCACAGCACAGTGTCAACCCATGTCATACACACACATGTGTACTCAAGTTCCAACATGTGTGTAGTACAATGCATACTGGCCACCAATAGAAAGTATGGAGTGTTAACACTGGCCAATACAGGGCATTTCACCCTGCCCATGTGTCCAATATGCACGTACATGCAGACAGTGCACCTCCACCATGTTCACAAATGTACACCTGCAGACCTGTGCTGAACACCCCACACTTACTGTCCACTGTATAACACATGCTGACACAACTACACACATCAACCAAGGGGCACATGGGCAAGCAAAACACAATTGGAATAAACACTGGTGGAAACAATACAACATTGCTAATTACAGCTTTAATGCATCATGCCTGCTCAGCTATAACTTCAAGGATATCATTACACTTTACTGCTGACAACATGCTACCCATTCAACCATTGCTATACTTTATTAAAGTCACCCTGTGCATCAGCACCATGTTAGCCTGTTCCTGCATCAATGTTACAAATGACAGGAGGTGGCACAGGTTTCATCATATGCACAGGGTGTGTTGTGGGTTTGCCAGATGCCAACCCTGAGCCATACAATAGACATGTGTGTGTGAGGGCCATGAGTACTTTTATGGAACAATGTTGATGTAATGTGTGCGGGTATATGTTTGCCCTAAGTTTCTGGTTTATGTGTGTGTGTCTACATGCACACAGTTTCACCATGTGGCTGCCATATACGAGCATTTGTGAAACAGCTACAGACTGTACCTGGCAGGCTTTACAGATCACCATCTCTGGCCATGGATATAGAACCTATGCCTGGCAGGGGTGCTACAGACAGTATCAGGTACTAATCCAGACTGGGTACTATCCGAAGAGGTTGACATATGTCCACTGGATCCAGGTCCCTGCTGGGACTGGCCAGAGCCACGTGCACGTGGTCTTCTAAGATGGTCTATGGACAGCCCCCCCCCAACATTGCTGGGGCTGGTACTGGCACTACGGGAGTGGCTGTGACTTGCTGGACATCCACGGCGACCTCCAGCTGCTGATGTTGCTGGCATACGTCCACATTGATGTCTCATCGGTACTGTCCTGACACATGGACATGACATTGTTTAGGACATCCAATATCTCACCTCAATGTCTATTAATGACCTCAGTGTAATTACGTATGGCACTTGATAGATCACGGATGCTGTCATTTACAGAGGTGTTATTAGCTCTGTGCCCTTAATGCCTGTCTGGTGTACTGCTTCATTCATGTCTGTACCTCCATGACAGCCTGGAACATGCATGTGGTAGAAAGAGGTGTGGCGCATCTGCCAGGGGCATGATGACCAGCAGTGCTCTGATGAGAACCCCTGGGCATCTGACTATGTGGTACCATTCCAGACATCTGGCTATGGCTGCTGTGTCCTGATACATGTGCCATAAATACCACACTGTCCTGGCCAGTACCAACCATACACTGTCCCTCAGCTTAGGGAAATGGTGATGATGGATGTACAGGCAGTATGACTGTGTGCATGGATGGGGTGGAGACTTGTGTACTGTCAATTGGTGGCCCAACAACAGACCCTGACAAACCTGCTTGTGCCTCAACACACCTATCCTCATGATCACTGTCTGTCTCAGTGACATCAGGTTCCCTGCTGTACTGAACCAGCTCCACCTCATAACCTGTGAGATGAAAACAGGAATCACACTTTAAGACCTGAACATGATGTCAGACCACATGCACACATGCACACATGCGCCAATGCACACATGCGCCAATGCACACATGCACACATACGCCAATGCACACATGCACACATGCGCGCATGCACACATGCACACATGCGCACATGCACACATGCACACACACAAAAATACACTCCTCCCTAAAGCAGACACACAACACCAGCAATCTCAGAACATAAACAATAGCAGGTGATGGTGGGGTACAGTATCACAAGCAAAATAGTCATATCACACATGTCAGCATGCAGGACATGTGTTGCTCAACAGCATGCAGTGCAAGTGTAGACAGTCCTTGTCACTAATAGTATACATGGCTTTGATGCATGTGTTTTGTTATTAGGTGATGGGCCTCCCCCTGGAACACAATGCATACATGGACACAACATTGCTGTGCAGGTATTCAAAACTCTGTAATGTACTGTGCACCATAACAAACAGGTATACATACCATGGCTGGATGTGTATCTGTGTGTCAGGTAGGTATCCAATGCTGATTACAGCCTCTGTGTCTTTAGCAAATAATTGTAGACACATTTTTAGAACATGCATGATGAGTATTCACACAACATCATCAGTGGTGCATGGATAATTGATGGAATACCATTCGGCCACATACCCAATGTATGGTACTTATGGTGAGTGTAGATCATATTGTGGACATACCAGTGTCATCCATGACATGGCATGCTAAAACACAACTGCATATTTAAACACTACACATATCTAATGTGTGTCATATGACCTAGCCACTCAATAGCATCACAAGACATATATGTGTCAGTTGTGCAAATGGTGATTGTTATGCATATTGTTTAGAGGTGCATATGTGTGCACACACGCAGCATTAAGGTGTATAGCAATGAAATCTATGTGTAGTACTGTGGTTACAATAACTGGATGGGGTATAGTACCATAGGCCATCATCATGAAGCATCATGTGGTCACTCAAGGCTACAAATGTTTCCCAAACCAGCACTACTAATGCTGTACTGGGACTGTACTACCTTGGCTACATTCACCATTTCACAACCAGTTGTTACATGTGTTTGTAAGGAGGCCAATAAGGAGCATTCTCTGACATGAATGTGTGGTGTGTTGCAGAGTTTTTAAATGCCCCATGATAGGCCTCTACCCCTCAGGTATATTATGTGTAATGTGTGGATGAGGTTTTGGATACTGGAGTGTGTCTTTACAGAGGGTTTGAGAATCATTTACGTGTAGCATGTTAAAATGCTCTCTGTATGATACAGATGTGTATGTTATGTGCATGTTAAGTATCAACTGTGCCTATCCAATGGTCACTACAGTCTAGCCACATTTGTTTGAAATGGTCTGGGTATTGCATGTGTTTGAGGCAGCTAATCACATTAGTGAGATGTGTGTGGTCTTACACCAAACATGCACAGCATGCCTTATGGGTAGGTGTGTTACATGTGTACATGGCCTACACCTTAACTATGACATGCACTTTATATTTACAATAATAAATGTAGAACACACTCACCAGCATCTGTCGACTGCTTTGATGTCACCCCAGAGGGACGTACATAGAGATGAGACAGTTTGTCAGTGGCCACAACTGTGGCATTGCTACTGTGTGTTTGCAATCTTACAGTACAACAACAGTTTACATTCACAGGGCTACAGATTATGTTCCAAATGTTCAGTATTGCACAACAACAGGCTCCACATCTTTTAACGACACACTCCACATCTCACATATGCATGATTTACCAATACAGATAACAGTAGTCTACAGATATGTCATGTTACCTGCATGCTCCATGTGTGCTTGCTGGGTGGCTCCAACCTCCATCATGGTGTATGCCTGCTGCTGTTCTTGCTGGGCAGGTGCCACCAGGCTCAGGAGCAGCTCCTCCACTGTGATAAGGGGGGATGGATATTAACACCACCTCCTGTTGCAAGCTGTTGTCTCCACACATCAGCAGCATGCTGACGGACATGTCTGAGTAGATCACTGCAGTGGTGGCGTACCTGCTCATATGTCCATTTATGCAGGCCTACTTCATTTACCCTGCAGACAACATCTTGCCACATTGCAGTATGCTCCTGCTGGTCATGGCTGGTTCGTGAGAACATGAGACTGTAGTGCTGAATCATACTGGTAGTAATTATGTCATCTTCAGCACTACTGTAACTGGGGTTCCTGCGATGTGCCACGATCCGTGGAAGACATAAATATGAAAATATGTCTGAGCAAGTCATATGGCACATTTAACATTATACAGTACAGATATCACTGAACTGCCATATATAGCAACCTATTAGCTAACCGAGAGTGAAACACTTTAACTCCCACTTATCACTGCTCACCCCACAACTGCTTGGAAGCGCCTGGCTCACTCTCAATCTAATGAACCATGTTCTGCACAGCAACAAAATAAAATCACTATATAAAACTATACAAGAGTACCTGGCACACTGTATGCAATACGATGCACCACCTAACCACAGCAGATATACATGATGCTGATGTTTAAAAAAGTATATCATTCATCACAATGAGTGCAAGGACCAGTAAATGTATTACTATTATACCACACAACTTGTTAATGGCAAACCCGTGTCCAAAATATGTGCACAATTGGGAATATAGGTTGCATACTGCTGTAGTACACTATGAATGTTGCTAGATACGCAGTTATATGTTTTACCGCACATGTCAAAGGACATGTTACAGACATACCCATACACACATCAGAGATAATTACAGGACACAAAGGTATAACACCCCATTTAAGCTTTCAGTGTGTACTATACAGTACTGTGTGTCAGTACTTACACAACCTTAATCTTGAGAAATGTAATCTGTGATGAATACAGGGACCACACAAAACAGTGGATGCAAGCAATGTGGACATACACCATACTTTGCTGTACAGGCCCAGAGCTTCAAGTAGTACTACAGTACACACAGGATTTGGATTCAACATCAGTACCAATCAATAATCATAGATGTAGTGCTTTAGCCTCAAATGACACACCCTAGTTAAAACCAAGGGACTTAATCGCACTGTATGCAATAGCACTTTTTCCGCCTAGCAACAGAATACACAGCTTTTGCTAAGATCAAAGCAAGGGCCCATAATACCATGACATAAACAGTTTCCCACTAAGCTATCCCACAGATACATTTCTTTGACATATTTACAAACACATTGACCATCACAGTCAGTTAACAGTACAGAGAATCTATTGCAACAAGTAGATGTGTATGAGTATATATAACTATATATATATATATATATATATATATATATATATATATATATATATATATATATATATATATATATATATATATATATATATATATATATATATATATATATATATATATATATATATATATATATATATATATACATATACACATCCACTGGTGTACATATACATATATATGTAGGCACATATACATTTCCCTTTTCATAGTGAGAATATCAATTATACAAAGGATGTGAGGTGTACAGTAATGAAATAAAATTGCACAGTCGTGGGATAAATGCATTGAAGGTGTTCACAGCCCAGGTAGCTTTAGCAGGCCTCACTGGCTTCAACATTGCAAACTGAACAAACCACCCATAGTGTTTAACCACCACATGTCATATACCAGCACTGTATGCTGTCTTGTTTGTCACACACTAAAACCTACATACAAATATGCGTATACTAACCTTCCCCAACATATATATCTCCACCCTTCACAAACAGTTGCAATATGTCCCCTGCTCTATGCACATATACAGATGTGAATATATATGACACATATTTATTTCTCCATATGTGTGCGGCATACACACACAAGGTCCACACTGTTGTAAGTCCCTGGACCTCACAGCTGAACTGTTGGGCCTTGCTGCAACACAAACAGGTATCACATATGAACACACACTAACATTGGGGGGGGGGTATATATGGCTACAAATGCTAGATAAGCATACTAGACTGCTACAGCAGTTGCCAATGCTAAGCTACACTTTAATATGACTATCATGCATGTGTTGTTCTATCACACTCATGTTTATATAATGTCAGTGCTAATCCCCCCAACAGCCATTTGCCACACTACTGTACATAACACAGATAACATGGAGCAGATCTTTGACATTTAATGCTGAGCTACACATTTCACAGGTATGTCCCACTGCCCACAGGTACACACTGTATTGTCCATAGCAGTAGTTAAGCAGAACTTCTCTGCATGAATATGTACTGCTGTCACATATGAATGGTTCACATTATGTAGACTATTCTTCAATAACATCTACTACATGCCAGTAAAGACATATGTGTCACATACCTTTCCTTTGTATGATTTGATAATATTTCTTTTTCTTTTTATTTTTCCTTTTCTCTGTCTCTCTCTCTCTCTCTCTCTGTCTCTCTCTCTGTCAGTCTCTGCAATAGAGTGATTGGGTTTGTTGGCAGAGATTGTAGCCTGCTTTTGTAGGTATTTGCACATGAGCATGTGATGGCCTCTGCACCAATTATTGGCCACCACTTGCTAAGTGCATGCAGCCTGCTGTGTAGTAATTGCAGTAATCACTATCATAGCAACCCAGTACTATAAATTGCTAACTCAGGTAGGCGTGGCCCTTTCAGCTTTCCAAGATGGAGATCATCCTTGTTTGCTGTAGACATCATTGTTTAAGACAGAAGGTTGGTATAGTTCTTATATCAGAAGCCAGGGGTGTAGCCAGAGATTTAGATTTTGTACTCAGACCTAAATGTTGCTGATTCCAGTACCCACTTGTCAGTGTAGAAATGTACTCACCCCTCAAAATGCTACCCCAAGATACATGGAAATATGTACTTTCTTTTCAACTTTTACAATTAACTGCCATACAAAGCTAGTTATTGAGATATATTCCTTTGACACAAGAATTGTTTGTGAACTGCTATACTGTGAATATTAATTTACTCAGTTCTAAACAGTTTGTGTTTTTTAGTGTTGACATGAGCACAAGCTGCTCAGAAAAACTGGACACATTTCAGTACTGTGAGTATGCTTACCTACATCCTTGGTAGACCCTGCACACACAGGTATATTATACATTTGGGTAGGGGTGCAGAAGTACAGAGAGCTTACATATTATTGTGTGGATTTTATCTTGCTGGATTTACAGGGTTGCTGTGTACATGTTAGTTTATCAATGCAAATAGTCTGTGTAACTCCCAACTGTGGACCTATCCACATGGTATCCAGAGAATAGCCTGTTATCTTTTGTCTGTGCACCACCCAGGTCTTTTCAGCAATAGAGCAATGGCATTGTTACAGTTGGTTGCTACCAGTACATGGCTACATCAATTTGTATTTCAGTGTTATATTCCCACATAAAGGTATGCTTCCAAAACTCCTTCCAAAGCTATTTGCGCAGTGTGTAACAGCAGAAAGACTGATATGCCTCTGTGTTTCTGCCTCTGCCAGACCTCTTAAAACTCAGGCACATATCTGAACAGACTCAGGGAAAAGTAAAGAAAAAGTCAGGGACACCTTTAAAATGTCAGCGCCATTAAGTTGAAACATTGAGAGAATCAGAGCATATGAATTAATACACCTTTTCTGAAGTAAAAGAAGTGTCTAACTCTTAATTATTGTCATTATTAATTGAGTGTAATTCACCACCTTTCTGGCCAAAGTCAGTAGTTTTAGGAGGGATTCAGAGGGACAAAGCTAAAATTTGTGTCAAAATCAGGGACATCCTTGAAAATTAGGGACAGTTGAGAGGTATGACCTCTGCCCTAAACAGATATGCCAGTGTTTGTCCTGCTGTGATACTGTGTGGGGTTGTAAAGTGATGCTGTAACATTATTTCCTGCTAGAATGGCTGCTTCTCTTATCACAGTCATGTAATGTAATCCCACAACAACTGTTGGTAAAGATCCACAGAACAAGTTGTGTGGTATGGCATTCCTATGTTTTCTTTACATTCACTCATTCTGATGCATGATAGATTTATTTCAGCACCAACTTGTTGTATATCTACTGTGGCTTAGTGGTACTTCATGTTGTGTAGTGTGTACAAGGTCCGGGGTTCGAGACTGACAGAGGTGTTTAATTTTCTCTTGAGCAGAACAAGGGCCTTCACATACAGAGTGACTAAGGCACTTTTAAGCAGTTGTAAGTGGATTTGTGCAGGTTTGTGCGATGCTTAGCAATGCTTAGCTAAGCGCAAACAAGCGAACACTCGTGCAAACCCGCTAACTACTGCTTAATAGTGCTTACTCCTGCTAACCCCCGCGCTCATTTCTTTGAAAGAAAAAAAATGAGGAGATAGGAAGGTGGTGAAAAAGGGGCACAAAGAGGGAAAGACAGTATGGAAAGAAGCTCGGGATGTGCAGGACGGGTGTAGGGAAGGTCCATAGCTGCCCATTTCTTTAACAGCAACAGCTATGCATATGTAATAAATTTGGAGGTAGATATGAAACCTTCAATCCCTGAGAGAGGAGTGAGGACAACAAAGTATATTGTAATGCCAATTAAATTACATTTTATGTGTCCAGTGGACATGTGTGCAAAATAGGCAACTATGTATGGGGTGTAATTTTTATTTTTGGGGAGCAGATTCCCCTTTTTTTTTCATGTGAGAGTGGAATGTGGGGTAGGGGAAATAGGTATATTTGGGGAGATAGGTTGGGGAGGTAAACAGACAAGACAAACAAGACACATACAGAGGCGGTATATGACACATGCGGTGGGTGAACACCTTTGACGAGGAGGGATGTTTGGAAATCGCAAGCCCATGAGCCCACAGATGGAAACAGTGGGACTGAGGTCCCCACCCATGGGCAGTCACCACTGCACCTTCACAGCCCAGAGGGTGGCTGTGCTGGGGGCTGTGTAGGAGGAGCAGGCTGACCCGGGAGTTGCGCCACTCATGCCTCAAGCTGGCATAGAGGTTCTGCAAAAGAGCATTCAATCTCTCTACGCACCACAGCCCGGACCATTCAAAGGGTGATAGGTGGCCTCTTCCACCCACACTTGCATGGGGGAGCCGAGCCCCATCCCCTGCAGTGCTTCCAACCAAAGGTGGCATATAGCCAATGGAGGAGGAGGTCCCAGGCTGGGCACCGGACCTGCTGGTGCCAGGTGCCATGGCCAGCTGAGGTGGGACAGGTGGGTCCGCTGGGACTGGCCTTCCCATACGAACTATGTTTTGGAGGGTTTAATAAAGATGTGGGTTAGTAACAGTCAACAGCATTCCCAATTAGTTATAACAGCATGCAGAAGTATTCCCATTAACCCAACACACCAGATTTTCACCAATTGAAAAGCAAGCATAACACATGCATATATAGAACAATAGTGGACATTACAACAGCATGGAGGTTGAATTGATGGCAACAGGCCACCAATATTGTGGTATTTTAACAGGGCACATGCATAGAAATAAATGCAAATATTTATAAACCAGTAGGACATATGTCCCAAAAAATGTTTTGAGATTAGACATACCGATTGAGGTGTGGAATTGCATTTTTTATATACATACAGTAGGGTGGAAATGGATAGCTCAATTAACAACTTATATATCCTTCTAATTTTCACTACATTCCTATTAACTGCAGTTATATGTCCCTTACATGTATTATTACACTACCCAATGTCCTTATATTGTGCAACTGGATTTTGCTAGATCATTATATACATGAGCTGTATCTTACATACAAACTGTCCAAGATGCAGATGTTACTTTCTACATATTTTGAGAGTTGCTCACACACACTACTGCTAAGATGGTACACTGACAGCTCTACCTTCATATAATTATCTAGATATGTTCAGGTATCAGTTATATGTTAACAGCTCCCTACATTTCTGGCAGCACACTGACATTTCCGGGGAACACAATACCAAGCTACTCATGTGCCAGATTAACCTATATGTGCTGGGCAGGAACCAACAGCTGAGGGCTGTAAATATGCATAAAAGCTACTGGCACTCCCTTCATCCACGTTATATGGGCCTACCCAAGTGTGTGTTAACACTGCTTAATACAACATTACTATTTGCAAAATGCAACAGTACAACAACATATCAAAGAAAATGACACAGACGCACTCCAGGATTTATACATTTATTAAAGGATTATTAAAACCTTTATTTATTGGCTTAAAAGACTTTTTGAAGGTTCTCATTTATTTTATATAACAGTACATGCAGAATAATTACTAACCTGCCTGATGACGCAGCCTTTGCAACCTATCTTCATGGGCTTGCTGATTCATAGCCCAGACACCTGCAGCTGTGAAGTAAATGCAGTGATATTGAGACATACCTATCCATAGTATAGACAAGCATAGCAATTCTTAACTACTTAATACAATGGCTACTTACTCATTACTGGGGCATTAGGCATCGCACAGGACTCCTGGATCTACTGGTCCAGTAGATCCTCCTTACATCGCTTCAGGTCAGAATAATGGTGCCTGACCTGCTCACCAGTCCGTGGAATGCCAGTGGCACTGGTAAGATCATGAGCTAGACTGTTCCAGGCCTCCATTTTATATTGGGTGCCCTGGTACTGGCCCCACAGGAGTCTTTCCTCATGATTGTGGACAAGGAGCCAAATCATTACTTTGGACTCCTCAATGGCCCAGCGTTGCGCTCAAAATCGAGTGCCTTCTCCAACACCGGCCATGCTGACTGCAGAAGGGAGCTACAACCAGTTATGACATGTATTCCCACCTGTGGAGCTTAAGTATGCCTCATTTCCCACACTTATTTGTGATTGGCCAGTTTTGAAAAAACTCAGCTGTAGGCACACCTGCTTAGCTGATGTTGGCAATGTTTAATATTCCTTTGATAGATATGTGGCTGTTGAAAGTGCATGGTTATGAAATGCTGTCATGGCTTAGTAGTTATGTACTGTGACTATAGTGCACAGTATGCTGGGTTTGAGCACTGTCACTGTTTTTTTTCCCTCCTGGCCAGACCTGAATGGTTAAGGTACAGTAAAGGAGGTGTGGCCGTGTTTAGCCAACTTTGCTCAACTTTGCCCGACTTTGTCCAATGTTGCTCGATGTTGCCCAACGTTGCCCGACAGTGAGCTAGTTAGCGCGGTGCGCAGCTCCACGCAAATACATTGCAGGTGTGCTGGTTGGCATGGTGCACAGTTACACTAAAGACATTGTGCTTGTTAACGCGGTGCTCAGCTACGAGCAATTGGTTTTAAATATGCTAAATACTGCTAAAATGTGCTTAGCAGTGCTTTATATTGCTTAAAATAAGTTACTTATGCCTCAGTATGCATAACCATTTCTCCTTCATATATATATAATTTGTTCACTACTACATATAACATTTGAATGCTTTTTACAAAACTTATACATGATAAATGTCAGGAAATATTTTTGTATACAGATTTCCAACAAAAAATGGAATGTGCGGTAGTGGGACTCGAACCAGCAATGCATTCTCTTTGTGCAAAGGCTCTAACCACTACGCTATCACTATTTTGCTTAATTTGCATATATTTTTGTTATTATCCTCTTCGGTGTCTAGGCTGCTAACTGTAGCTAAGCAATGGGCAAACCCGAGCAAACACACGCAAATACGGGCAGCTATATCGGAAATAAAAAAAAAAATAAATTTCTTTTAATTTTTAAATTTGTACGAGGTTTAACATATGGGGGAGTGTAGTGATAATGTACACATGTGAGCGGACTCGCTCATGTAACTCGACATTTCTTGGGTTTTGTCAGTGAAGGAGCATGGATTTTTGGACTGCTCAGCAGTCCGACATGCCCCCTACACTTGTCCGTGCTCCATGTGAGCGTTAGGGTTGAGGCAGCATGCCCTCATTAATATGCATGGCACTCTTCTGTCATACTCTTAGACTGGCATTTCAGTGTAAGACTAATCTAGTCTTACACGGAAGATTAGTGAATCCTGGGGAACCATCTGTAAAATGTGTTTCTTGTAAAACTACGAGTCAGTTTAATATGAATATGTGTATCTGGATGTATGCAGTTCATCATGGTCATCATCTGTAAACAGTATATCTTGTAAAACTACGAGTCAGCTTAATATGAATATGTGTATCTGGATGTATGCAGTTTGTCATGGCCATCATCTGTAAAATGTGTATTTTCTAAAACTATGAATTAGCTTAATATGAATATGTGTATCTGGATGTATGCAGTTTGTGATGGTCATCTTTAAAATGTGTATCTTGTAAAACTACGAGTCAGCTTAATATGAATATGTGTATCTGTATATATGCAGTTTGTCATGGTCATCATCTGTAAAATGTGAATCTTGTAAAACTACGAGTCAGCTTAATATGAATATGTGTATCTGGATGTATGCAGTTTGTCATGGTCATCATCTGTAAAATGCGTATCTTGTAAAACTAGGATTGCAGGACCCATTTTACAGTGATTCCATTTAGATGCTGAATGCAATCTATTGATATTGCAGGACAGCAATCTTAATGTAATTCCTCAATTAAGTTATTAAGCTAAAATGCCCCTTTAAACAAATGGTCATGATTCTAATTTACCTTTACTTTAATCTTTAACATATAGGTTCATAGGTTCATAGGTTCATACTAGGCTATCTGCCCTAGGGCATTTATAAGCCTAGCCAGAGAGTGTTTGGCTTTCGCCACCCATTTTAAATTAATTTTGCTATGCGTTTTTTGAGGTTAGTATACTGTGCCTCTGTCTAACAGTGACACAGAAGTGATAGCCGGGGTAAACCTACGATCTCCCATCCACTCATCAAGATTCCTCTTGAAGAGAGTCAATGTGGGACTCTGCCTAACCTGGACTGGGATTTTATTCCAGAGTGAAGGGAGCCTCTGGGTTATGAATCTGTCCTCCAGCATGTCCTATTTATTTCAGTGCTGAGGTTCAAGTCTCGAGCGTAGCTCGATGAGATTTGGATTTTCTGAGGTGCAGCATGTCCATTAATTCTGGGTTGGACATGGCTTTATACGTCAGGCACAGATCGCCTCTGAGCAGGTGGTATGCCACTGAGTAGAGCTGGAGTTTCTTTAACCGGGCAGCATATGGCATCTGTTTGAGCCCTTTGATCCTCTTGGTGAGGTACTTTTGGGGTCTTTCCAGTTGCTGCAGGTGTCTGGTAAGGTACATCCCAAAGGGCATTGTACTCAATTATGGGCCTGATGAGGGATGAGTAAAGAGGCGATAACCTCCTGATCTAGATGTGAATCCCTTCATGATTAGGTGGGCTATATAAAATGTTTTTCTAACCACTTTGGCCACGTGGTTGTCAAATGAGAGATTGCTATCAACTTTGGTCCCTAATGACTTCTTCTGTACTTAATGGATTACCACCTATGTGTTAATTTGTGGGCACTTTGTTTTTGCCAAAGGGGATGACTATACACTTTTTGGCGTTTAGCTTGAGGCCATGGCTCTGGCACCAGTTGTCTGTTTCTATGAGGCCCTTTTGGAGGATGCTTGTGTCGGCTGGAGAGTTGATTATGGCACCCAGTTTGCAGTCATCTGTGAACTTGGTCAGCCACAGTCCTTCTGTGTTGGCCTGTACCACCGAGAAATATATACCGAACAAGAGAGGTCCCAGGACTGAGCCTTGTGGAACACCACTTGTAACTGGTTTTGAGTCTGACATGGCTCCAGCAATTCTAACCATGTGGGTTCTGTCCTTGAGCCAGTTTGCAACCCATCTAGTGACATAGGGGTTTATATTTAAGCTGGTGAGCTTATCTATAATGCCTGAGTGGGGTATTGTATTGAAGGCTTTTGCGAGGTCCAGGTAGGCTGTGTGGACCACCTTCCCCTCGTCAATGGCCTTGGTGACTGTTTCAAAGAAATCAACCAGGTTTAAGAGGCAGGATCTGCCCTTAACAAAGCCAAACTGGGTAGGATCCAGTGTCTGTAGGTCCCCAATATCTTTATTTATGAGGTCCATGATGATCCTTTCCATAGCTTTGCAGACCAAGCTAGTCAGGCTTATGGGGTGATAGTTTCCAGGATCCGTTGAGGCACCACCTTTGTGGAGAGGGACCACTGTTGCTGTACGCCACTCTTTGGATACATATCCTGTAGTAAGGCTAAGATTGAACAGTAGTTTTATGTTTGGATTTAGCTCTTCTTGGAGTTCATGTAGGACGCAGCCCGGGACACCATCTGGTCCCATTGATGCTGTGTTTTTTGCTTTGGAGAGGGCGGCTCTTACCTGAGCATCTGAGATGTCAGGGGGGCAGCACTCTGTTGGGATAGATATTTGCCCTTTTGGTGGGGAGAGGGTGGAGAAGTTTGCACTGAACCTGTCAGCTAGGATGTTGGCAATGTCTGTGGGCTCGGTGTATTTTTTGTCATACTCAATAGTTTACTTAGTGCCTGTTCTTACCTGTTGTATATCTGTTTAGGAGCAATTTGCAATCTATTGTATAATCTAATCCATGTAATTTAAAAGTCTATCTTCAGAACCTGCCAGGGCAGTGGCCTGATACATCTGCTCCTTCTTTGACCTCACTTTCTGTTTTTTTGTACCAAAACATTTGCACTCTTTTCCCCCATGAGCAGAGCACAACTCCAAAGACACTTCCACCTAACTGCAAGTACTTTTCCACTGAACACATCACATTACTCCCCCCACTCACCTGCATTATTTCTACTTTGACCCTGTGTCCTCAACTGATGCTTCCCTCTCATATTTACTAATACAATTAATCCACATGCCTTTTTCTGCCCTGTTAATAATATTTCTCATGTTTCCAGTTGTCTGCAGGACTGTCTTCTTAATGTGATTAATCCATGTTTGTGGGTTAGTTCTGTTTTATTTTTTTGTGAATTTCTTCACCTGGCTGTGCCTGCAAGTGATCTGTTGTGATTGGTGTGATGCCTGTGCCCTGGCCCAACAATCAAGGAGCCTCAATCCTCACCACTAACACCAGAGAGGGTGTCTCATATATGAGGAAAGGATAACAAATACACACAGTAAAGTGCAATTTCCCTTAAGAGCACACAGAGATCACAGTCAGTCCATGGCTGGTCGCTCCCTTGCTCCCCAGGTCCCCAATACGACTCCCCCTAGCACAGCTATAGGGTCCAGATCTCAGCCTAGGTGGGCAAGCTAAAATCTCCAGTATCCTGCCTGTCCAACCAGTGCTTCGTGTCCCTGCCCAAGTAGCTGACACACACACTTTGAGATAAGTTTATACAACCACAAATACACTACTGGGGAAGGTTGGCACAGGTTCTCCAGCTGTGCCCCTCTTACCCAGACTATACAGTAATAACACTTGCCACCACCCAGATAACATTATCGGCTATCCAAAGGCTCTTAAAAGGGTGTCCAATTATTACTGTACAATATTATTATCCAATTGGTTAAGTGTGACTAATCAGTCAAGGCTTATTTGGAGTGACTTAGACAGTAAATTCTATAAATATGCAATGTACTCTAGAGCTTAAATTATCTCTGCACAAACCAGCCACAGTTAAAAAGTTTTAAAATATTTAATAATAAATAATTAAAACCACAAGACAATACTTTCTACTGCACAGTACTAGTCAAAAGAGTTCAGAGATCACACAGCGATACTTAAAATAATTCAGTAGTACATTTCTGACATCACAGAAAAAACCCTTAGTCTAATCTTTCTAGTCCTAGATATTCCTAAAAGAAAACACAAGTCTAAGATAACTTACATAAGACAACAGGCAGAGTGCTGTGAGTTGGATGATCAAGACAAAAATGCCCAATGCCATCTGATTCTCTCTGTTTAAATTGAAACTGCAGTTCTGATAAACATTACGTCATTTCTTTTACACTTTTCTGGTGTTCCCAGGCTACTACATTTACATTTTTAACATCTCCCTTTTGTTATCTTGCAACTGGTCAGGAGCAGGGCAATAAAAATACATTTGCATGTTTAAATCTAGCAATTTAACTCTTGGTTAAAACAATAGAAATAATTTCTTCATCTAGACCCCTCGACACCACTGTCTACATCAGAGTCACCACATGCTAACAGGATTTCTTTACATTTACGACAAGCCCGTAGTTTACATTCATATTTACAAATGACAGAATTATCTGCACAGTTCTATCTGGCTAGGCTGGCAGCCTTCACTCTTCTCTACCAGTCTTCAAATTTCTCCCCCTGGAGAACTCAAGCTAGTTTTTCAAGTGACCCTTGAGAAACACTGCTTGAGATGGTCAGGTCTGTCTGAGTATACCTACCCCATTCCCTGTCTTGAGAGCCCATCTGCATTAGCATTGCTACTACCACTGTGGTGCTGCACTGACATATCATATGCTTGCAACCCTAGGCTCCATCTTAGCAACTTGGCATTTTGCTGGCTGGCTCTGTTTAACCATATTAGGGGGTTGTGATGTGTCATAACAGTGAATTTCCTTCCATACAGTTAAGGCTGAAGTTTCTGCATTGCCCACACTATGACTAGACATTCCTTTTCTACAGCTGGATAGCATTCCTTCCTGGGTTGGAGCCTATGACTGAGATAAACCACTGGGTGCTCTTCCCCCTCTGAAGAAATCTGGCTAAGTACAGCCCCCACCCCGTGGTTTGAAGCATTCACCTGCACAACAAATTATTTACTGTAAACTGGACTGGCTAACACAGGGGGTCCTCCCAAAGCTTCTTTAAGCTTCTGGAATGCCTGATCACTTGCTGGTATCCACACTACCTTATCTGGCCTGTTCTTCCTTGTCAGGTCTGTGAGGGGAGCAGCTATGGTACTATAACTGGGGACGAACTTTCTGTAGTACCCTGCTGTCCCTAAAAATACCCTCACCTGATTTTTAGTAACAGGTGCAGGCCATGCTTGAATGGCTTCCACTTTGGAAGGTTCTGGCCTTATCTTACCACTCCAAACTCTATGTCCTAGGTAGGAGACCTCTGCCATACAAACCTGACATTTGCTCGGCCTAATGGTCAACCCTGACCTCTGTAGTCTGCGCAGCACCTCCCTGACATGCTGAAGGTGCTCTGGCCAGGAATGGCTGTAGATGGCAATATCATCTAGGTAAGCAAGGGCAAACCCTCCTGCTCCTGCTAGGATGCGATCTACCAGTATCTGGAAAGTCACTGGGGCATTCTTCATCCTAAAGGGCATCTTTGTGAACTTTTACAAGCCAAAAGGAATCTCAAAGGCTAACTTCTCTCTAGCACTGGGAGTCAAGGGCACCTGCCAGTAACCCTTGGTAAGATCAATGGTTGTAAGATACATAGCCCCACCGAGCTGCTCTAGGGCCTAATCTATTCTAAGCATGGGGTAAGCATCTGACTCTGTGTGACTATTTAATTTTCTGTAGTCCACATAGAACCTGGTGCTGCTATCCTTCTTTGCCACCAGCACCACTGGGGGACCCAGGGACTGTTGGACTCTTGAATCATCCCTAGTTCCAACATCTCTTGTACTTCCTCCCTCAGGATCTGTCTGACTCTCTCAGGTACCTTATTAATTTTCTGTAGTCCACATAGAACCTGGTGCTGCTATCCTTCTTTGCCACCAGCACCACTGGGGGACCCAGGGACTGTTGGACTCTTGAATCATCCCTAGTTCCAACATCTCTTGTACTTCCTCCCTCAGGATCTGTCTGACTCTCTCAGGTACCTTATAAAGGACCTGCGTAATAGGCCTTCGGGGTTCTGTATCTACCTGGTGCTGTACCAGGTGCACTCTGGTTTCCCAGTGAACGTATCCCCAAATTCCTGCAACACTGCTTGGATTTCTCAAACCTGAATAGGAGATAGCTGCTGGGACATTGCTACCCCTTCCACTGAGGTGTCAGCCCGAGCCTCACTGAGGAGATCAGTCCCCAGATCTCCCTCAGACTCCTCCTGCAATCCACTGCAAATGCTCAGCACAAGGGCCTCCCTATCATGGTAAGGTTTCATCATGTTAACATGGTACAATTTGTGCCCCTGCCTTCTGCCTAGCAGTTCCACCATGTAGTTAACATCACTTATATTTGTTACCACCTTGTAGGGTCCTTCCAAGCTGCTTGCAGCTTGTTGTGTCTGACAGGAATGAGAATCATTACCTGCTGCCTCACAGAATATGCTCTAGCTCAATAATTCCTGTCATACCACACCTTTTTTTGTTGTTGGGCTTCTGTCAGGTTCTCCTGGGCCAAGTCCATGAGTTCCCTGAGCCTTGTCCTGAGGTTTAGGACATATGCCACAACAGACTCCTTGTGAGACTACCGCTCACCTCCCCACTCATCTCGAATTAAATCTACAGGTCCCCTCACCCTATGCCCATACAACAACTCAAAGGGTGAAAAACCTGTGGGTTCCTGGGGAACCTTTCTGTAAGCAAACAACAGATGGGGTAAATATTTGTCCCACTCCCTCTTAAATGGATCTTCCAATGCCTGTAGCATGGACTTGATTGTAAAGTTTAACCTCTCAACAAGACCATTAGTCTGGGGATGGTAGGGGGTGGTCTTCATGTACTTCACCCTACAGGACTTCCACAGACAAGCCAGCATGTATGATATGAAATTGGCACCTCTGTCAGTCAGTATTTCTTTTGGGAAACTTACCCTGCTGAAAATCTCTAACAAAGCATTTGCCACCTTCTCTGCCTCAATGGAGGACAAAGCCACTGTCTCAGGTTATCGTGTAGCATAATCCACTACCACTAGGATATAATTTTTCCCTGTGGAACTTGAGGTACTCAGAGGACCCACAGTATCCATAGCTACCCTCTGAAATGTCTCTTCAATCACAGGCAAAGGCATCAAAGGAGCTCTCAACTTGTCTCCTGCCTTGACTACCTTTTGGCACTGCTCACAGGTCCTGCAGTACCCTGTTACATCTCTGGAGATTCCAGACCAATAGACATTCTGCACAATACACCTCTTTGTATGTTTTATGCCCATATGACCTGCAAAGGGAATATCATGGGTTATGGCTAGAAGCGCCAGATGGAAGTCTCTAGGCACTACCAACTGCTGTACTCTCTCACCTTCTAGCCCTCCCTCAGTGGTCAAGTCTCTGTATAGTAACCCTTTGTCCCAGTATACAGATTCCCCTTTCCTTGAGAATCAGGTGCCTTCCTAACTACCTGCCTCAGGTCTTGCAATGTAGGATCTGAGAGCTGAGTCTGTCTCAACTCTCTCCTTGTAACCCTTCCCAGCTCCCCTCCCACAGGAAGTCTGGCATCCTCTGACAGTGGTGCCTCACTGTCAGCCTGGGTACTACTACTCAACTCTACCTTTGCAGTCACTCTGTCCATGGGACCATCAGTATCCACAAACAGCTGTGGCTCACCTTCAGTCTCACTGCTACAGCGTTGCTCACTCCCTGAAGTAACCACCTCACCAGTCCTGGCTGCAAGTATGCGGTCTGTCTGGGTCTCCTCCAGGCCACCAGACCCACATCTTGTCTCCAAGCCTGACTACGTGTAACTGCATATGCACATGGTACTGCCTCATCCAAATCCTTCCCTCTCAGGACATCTGCAGGATGGTAGTTCAGTACTGCTGTTGTCTCAAGACAACCTACTACTGGCATTTTGTCTTTCACACTTACTGGCTCCTTCACCTTTAGTTAACTACCTTGCCTCTGTGGGCATCTGTATGCCACATGGCCCCACTGGTTGCATTCAAAACATTTAACCCTAGCTCCTGGACATGTACCTGGACTAGCGGCTTCCCCTGCTACTGGCAGATTCTGGTAGGGCTGTCTGTGCTGCCCACCATGGGTTCCTTTAGACCCATGAGCAGTACTGGGCTTCCCCTTCCTATGCAGGGCTGCCCTGCTTGCCAGGTATAGGTCTCCCTTCCCCAACTCATCTGAAGTAGCACATTGCCTGAGGACATGAGGATCTGGTTAGCTGATAGACAAAGTGCTAAGGGCTTGTTCCCATAGCAAAAGGTCTTCTAGCCCTTTGAAAGTGGTTGCCTGACATCCACTCACCCACCTATGGAAATAAGTGCTCAAGTCAGCAACATATTCACACACACTTTCATCTGCGTTGTGTCTATGCTCACAAAATGTTTTCCTATATGTTTCAGGTGTTACCTTAAACAGTTCTAAAAGACTGTTTTTTACAGCAGTATAATCAAAACATGCAACGTCAGACATTTTGGACAGAACAGTTACAGCTTTACCATGGAATAAGGGGTCAAGAATCGTACCCAGAGCCCTTGGTCAACTTCATACTGTTTACATACCCTCTCAAATATATGAATGACACTATCAAAATTATCCCCCCTCTTTAAACTGCAGAAGAAATTTACTGACCTTTTGTGCTTCTGGGGTCCAGTTACTCCTTTCCCCATTTCCTCCATGACTCTGTTGAAGAGTCAGAATCTCCTTCTCATGCTGCCTCTGCCTCTCTTGTTCCTCAGCTTGCAGACATAACAGTTTCTCATTCTCCTCATCCTGCAAATGTCACAGTCTCTCATTTGCTTCTAATTCCACATGCCTCACCTCCAACTCAAGTTTCTTTAGCTCCAGCTGGATTTTTAAGTCCACTGCAGAAAGGTTGAGCTGTCCATTCTCCAAGGGAATTATATCTCCACTGCCAGTTTGATTATCCTCCTGGTTGCTGTTTTCTGATGCAGCTGGAACCAAGTCTGCAATCAGGTCTGCTTAGTCAGGTTTACATGCACTAGTCCCCTAGCCTGGCACATCTCTGCCAGCTGTCTTATTGTCAGCTTTCCATACTCCTCTGCTGACATCCTGCCCGATCACCATGACTAACTAAGCTAACAAAACAAATAAAACAATTGTGATCTGAACTCTGAATATTCACTGTGTCACTGATTTAGAGTACGTCACCTTCAAAGCTCACTGTGAACAAGCTACAGGATTCACTCTATCCACACCACTACAAGCGAATTAATATTTGCCAACTAATATGTGATGTGGATATCCCACCGCTACCAAACACAAATGTGAGGATATCTTATTCCAGCCACTGCCACCACAAATGTGATGCCTGTGCCCTGGCCCAGCAATCAAGGATCCTCAATCCTCACCACTAACACCACAGAGGGCATCTCATATATGAGGAAAGGATAACAAATACACACAGTAAAGTGCAATTTCCCTTAAGAGCACACAGAGATCACAGTCAGTCTGGGGCTGGTCGCTCCCTTGCTCCCCAGGTCCCCAATAAGACTCCCCACTGGGACAGCTATAGGGTGCAGATTTTAGCCTAGCTGGGCAAGCTAAAATCTCCAGCACCTTCTCTGTCCAACCAGTGCTTCGTGTCCCTGCCCAAGAAGCTGACACACGCACTTTGAGATAAATTTATACAACCACACAGACACTCCTGTGGAAGGCTGGCACATGTTCTCCAGCTGTGCCCCTTTACCCAGACTATATGGTAGTACCACTTGCTACCACCAAGCTAATATTATCAGCTACCCAAAGGCTCTTAAGAGTGTCCAATTATTACTGTGCAATATTATTATCCAATTGGTAAGTGTGACTAATCAGTCAAGGCTTATTTGGAGTGGTTTAGACAATAAACTCTATAAATATGCAATGCACTCTAGAGCTTAAATTATCTCTACACAAACCAGACATAGTTAAAAGGTTGTAAAATATTTAATAATAAATAATTAAAACCACAAGACAATACTTTCTACTACACAGTGCTAGTCAAAAGAGTTCAGAGATCACACAGAAATACTTAAAATAATTCAGTTGTACAGTTCTGACATCACAGAAAACCCTTAGTCTAATCTTTCTAGTCCTAGCTATTCCTAAAAGAAAACACAAGTCTTAGATAGCTTACATAAGACAACAGGCAGAGGGCTGTGAGTTGGATGATCAAGACAAAAATGCCTAATGCCTTCTGATTCTCTGTTTAAATTGAAACTGCAGTTCTGATAAACATTACATAATTTTTTTACACTTTCTTGGTGCTCCCAGGCTACTACATTTACATTTTTAACATCTCCCTTTTGTTATCTTGCAGCTGGTCAGGAGCAGAGCAATAAAAATACATTTGCAAGTTTAAATCTAGCAATTTAATGCTTGGTTAAAACAATAGAAATAATTTCTTCATCTAGACCACTCGGCACCACTGTCTACATCAAATGGTCATCACATGCTTTACTTTGGTCAGTAGAGTGCACTGTTGTCACATTTATTTCCAGTTCCACATGTAACAGTATATTCTTTACATTTAAGACAACAAGCCTGTAGTTTACATTCATATTTACAAATGATAGAATTATCTGCACAGTTCTATCTGGCTAGGCTGGCAGCCTTCACCCTTCTCTACCAGTCTTCACAATCGGTATAATATCTGTGCAAATAAAATAAATAAATACATAGAATAGATCATAAACAAGCAAATAGTCAGCATAAACATCCATGCATGACAAAAGGAAAAACAGCTTATATGCCTTTCTAGACAGTTTCAGGTGTGCTACTATGTCTGTATGAGGCCAAATCCTTGAGCAGAAACAAAGAATATCAGGCATTTGTTTAATGTAAGTCAAATTGTCAACATGGGGGAATGAAATGTCCATTGTATCTACTTATGAAATAGAGAGCCATGATTAAATATTGTAGACCTATGTAATCTTTTAATCCATTCCCTCCAGTGGAGCTCAGGAAGTTTGCTCTCTAACTACATATAACTGCATCTTGAATCTTTTGAAGAAAAAAAGTTATGCCCCAAGAATTTAAATAAATGTTTATATGTCTAGAATCAAAAGTGCTATTCAAGAAATATAGATGGCAAACAATTTAACTTAATAAAAATATTTATAGTCGTTATAGTTATCAGATTCTGGAACTTAAACTGGATCTTCTTAAAATTTTATGAACACAATAAATATTAATTTTTGAAACTGTCTTGTAAACATCTTACAAATATCTTCAGATGATGTTCACTTTATTTATCCAGTTGTTAGATTTCAAATTAGGCTAAGCAGTTTGGTCTGTATCACTTTATTGTTGCAATATTTAAGGAAATTTAAAAATTGTGATACTATAAATAAATAAATAGTATAGGAACAACATTTAATATTTCTTTCTCTGCACTAAACAGAGTTATGTATCAATGCAATCATGTTGCCCATCATGAAAGCTTTATGTTTCAATACACCAGTAAGACACAACAGGACAATAGATACTAAGAAAAGTAAGTTGGATAGCAGAACTCCTGCATCCATTAAAAATGTTGGTAAGGCTGTCATCCTGTAGTATGTCCAATCCAAGTCCAGGGGAAGGAGGGGAAGCATCTTAAACAAGATGGCATATAAAGGGCAAGACATAGCCCTGCTCACCTGAGGGCTGAAGGGCTCATTCCAGTTAAGACTGAAACCTTCTAGAATAATGACCTTTTACTTTTTACTAATGACCAAACTGCTGAATACATTATCAAAAAGTTTAAAGATAGATGGTAGTGAGGTGCAGGCTGCTGCAGTGCCTTCTTATATGCATTGGGAGAATACACCTGGAGAGGTATCATCTTCATAAGTAGATGCCAGACTATCAGTCTACAGAGTATTACAAGCCTAAAACCAATAACCGGAGGTCAGAATCAAACCCTTGTATCTGTGAGTTAGACATTAGCCATTATTCCAACTCCTCTCTGAACATCTGAATATTGTACTTGTGTAATCCAAGGTGGTTAAAATCATTTACAGGTCTCATTGTCTAAATGCTAGTCTAGTATTGCAGATGTCTAATTTCATGCATGTTGACAATATGTTGAATAATCAGTCCCCAAATGAAAATACTTGCAGTACTCCTGTAGTGATGAGCTTCACTATAGTGCATCTGCGTGCCTATTTAATTTGTTACTTTAGTTAGTCCCCTAAGTTAAGAGTAATGATCACAAATGTATCCCAGGAACTTGCAATGCTATGTGGAATAAAATAATTTCTGGCTCCTGATACAAGACTAAAATCTCAGTATTAACTGGTTCTAGCAAAACACGCTTACAAACATTTGAACATGGCTATTGCAAACAACATAATTCTGCACTTAATCACCCCACCCTCACTACTGTACAACACTGGCATGTTTAAAATGATGTACAGTTCAAAACACGTTCACATTTACACCCCCATACAGTTCCAGCTAACTAGTAAGTAACTGCAGGCAACTTGTCAGCCTGATAACAAAGGACATTTAGCTAAATTATTATAATATTCTGGGAAGTTTTTTCTTGAGAAATAAAAAGAAGCAGATGGTTCTCAGGGAACATGTATGTTGGAGCTTGCATCTCCTGTATGTGGAACAGGTTAACAGGAAATCCAATATACACACTCATTCAGTTCTGCAATCCTGAATAGCTCTGTAAGATATGTCAAGCTCCCCCAAGTCACATTATCTTTAATTTCCTGAATGCATTTTTATAACTGTTTCTAATATTTTAATGCAAATCTGATACAATGCCCATTTTCATGAATATAACAGCAACCATAGGAATATTCCAGACTGAAATGTGTATTTTAGTACTTTAAAGGTATGTTTCACCTGCTCAATATCATGGATGGTCGGAGTTCTGTCTGCAAACTAGATGGCCTAGATTTGATCAGCAGCCCATGTGCTGCAGGAGATGACTGGGAGCATACCTCTCAACTGTACAGATTTTCTCAGAATGTCCAGATTTTGGCCTCATATGTTTGGTCCATTTTTCCCAAAATTGTGGTTTTCTGGCAAATTACTGACAAATTATTAAAGATTTAAGTTGGAAAATAGACAGACATTCGAGTTTCAAACTTCATATCCTTCAGAATATTCATGCTAATACAATACCTGTTATTTTACCAACTTACTAAGTTTTTAAGGTCAATATTTAAAAATTGTTCCTATCTTGGACTTCTGTCCCACTTTTATTTGTGGCTTTGTCCAGATTTCTGAGAGTTTGAGAGGTATGGCTGGATGAAATTATTAGGATTTGCTCTCTTGCTTTCTTCTTTGGGGTAAAGGAGGATCTGGGAATCTTAGTGAAAGGATATATCACACAGGTGTGTTTTAATGGAGACAGGGCCATGGTGGGTGGTGATGGTCACACCTTCTTGGATAAGGTCATTGTTGCATAGGTGGTGATTACTCTGTGCACATTATGTGCAAATCCCCCCCCATACCTCACCTAGGGATGTCCGTGGGGGCAAGAGTACAGCATATCAAACATCCCCTGATGGCTACCTGCATGATGACTTTTGTATAATAAGGAACAAATGGGCAGGCGGTCATGGTGACTGGCCAGATGGTTGGCAAGTATTAATGGCAAAGAGAAAATTGTATTTCATTTCGAATAACTGCTTTATGCTGGAGTATAAAGCAAAATGCATACTTCATTGTCACCTGAACTACTTAATTTAAACTATAAACTGAATCTCCACTACTGATTGGAGTAAAACAAGTTAAATGCAGGTCCAAGTACTAAACGTCAGATCACAAAATTGCACAGCATCACATACAATGTAACATTTGTTTACTTTCAGTTAGCTACAAGCCTGTGAAATAATTTCATCTAAGAAAGATTTTCTAATACATTCTGCATTAAAAAAGAAATAAAATACCAATTTTTCACAATTTAGGACCCTTTCCACTGCTATTTGAGCTGGTAAGAATGACTGTCTATTACTGTAAATGATGTGTGATACCACAAAATAGCAATGGAGAACACTCTTTGCATCTTCACTTTTATGTACTTCATAACATTTGAGTTGGACTAAAGTCTTGTAACTATTGTATTTAGTGCCTTTTGCAATTGGTTAATGGAATTCAGTACTTATATCTGTGCAAGTGTTCCTTCCCTTTGAACTACAGTAACTCTGTATTATACATTATTGATCTTTTATGCACTGTGTTTATTGGTTATAGAATGCAGTGCATCTGTTTATTGTCATGTAGCCTGGATAGTGACCAAAGGGTATCATGTGTCAGTCCACCCCCCCCCCCAACTATTAAACAATAAATAAGTAAACCTGAGTAACATCCACAGCATGCCATTGTGGGGGGGAGGGTGTCAGTAGTGATACAGTTTAATGGGAGAGCTGTAAAATAACTCCAGTATGGGTGTGCGCAGGACCTTACATGAGCATGGACAAAGCTGAAAAGTGAAAGTTGGGAAGGAAAATGTTTGTGTGCTGTTTTTACAACATTCTAACTTGACTTTTAGGTAATATACATCTATAGGTACAACATTGTCTGGTCAGTGATAAAGAGCCGTTCTGTGGTGATTACTGCTCCTCTTCAAAGGTTTCATAATTTTTAGAGGAATCACCTTGTAAGTGGTCAAAATGTTGCATCATCTCATAAACTGAGTAGAACAGAATGATAAAATTGGATGGTACGTGGTTCAAGCTAAGCTCATGGTCAAATGGCTACTGAAAAGCATAGCCATGATTCCCTTTGGTATTATGAGTGTATTAGCTTTCCTTGGCAAGACAACTATTTCTGCATACCCCAGATATAGGTTAGCACTAGGCTAACCCCTTCCGAGTTATTTGAAGCCTAATTACCCTATGGGAGGGTCAACCTCTTCACCTTGTGTTTGTAAGGTAAACACTTTAACCATTATGCCAACTTCCCTCATCTATAAGATTTATTTATTTATTTATTTTATTTTTTATTTTACATTTGTTAACCGGGGGTGTCTGACTGAGCCAAAAAGGCCCTTTTTCAGCAGAGGCCCGGGGAGAAAAGCTCCACAAAGAAAAATTACAGACACATTTAGTTATTTAGACATAATCAGTATACACACAAATTACAAGAGACACATTTTTACAGTGGTATGCGGCACAAACAGTTACAGTGGAGAGAACAATCAAAAAAGATATTAATTTTAAAAATAAAGGTAAGTAATAGATTTGTGGTGTACTGCTGAACTTTGGAATGTAGGTAGAATACATACATAGTACACAGGTACAGTACATACATTGTAGATTAGCCAGTGTTTGTGAGTAAGATTGAAAAACTATTATAAATTGCTCTAGATTTAGTATGCATATGTTATCCACTTTCACTAGCCTGGGGAGCAATCATGGCACTGCCAACTTTGCTTGATTTTGCCTGATGAGGTCTTTAAAGGAGGCTTTGGATGATGTGTTTTGAATGCTAGTAGGGACAGAGTTCCATTTTTTAGCCACCGAACTACTATATAGTGCATCTCCAAAGCTATTGTAGCTGTTGGTGACTTCTAGTAGTAGTTTGCTTGATGATCTAAGAGGCCTTTTGGCTGAGTGATGTTGTACTAGGTTTTTGAGGGCAGGACACTTATTGGGGAGGTAATAGATAGAATGACAGAGGCAGAGCTGATTGTAGGTTAGGAGGTTGGGCAGTTCAAGCCAGTGGAGCTGTCTCAAAGCAGTACAATGATGAGTTCTATATGAGCAATTTGCAGCAAAACGGGCAATTCTGTTATAGCAAGCTTCCATTTTGCTTAGTTCAGTTTTGTTGAGATTAGTCAGAATGGGAGATGCATAGAGTATGGTGGATAGAAGTTGGGAGCGTGCAATGGCTGATTTTGTGTTGTTGGTAAGAAATGGTTTGATACGGTAGAGTGACCCCAGTTTGGCATGTACTTTTTTAATAGTTAAGTTCAGATGACTATCAAATTTTAGGTGGGAGTCTATGGTTATTCCCAATAGCTTAGCCTGTGGCACTGGAACAATTGGAGTAGCATTTGTGGAGTAGATAGTGAATTGACTGTTAGTGTTTTTGTTAGAACTGATTATAATCATAAGCTGAGTTTTCTTTGGGCTTTGGTAAGGTAGTTTTCAACGTCAGAGAATGCTAGTTGAGTTGTTTGCAGGAGGGTGGGAATGTTTTGTGCAGCACAGATTAAGGTAGTGTCATCTGCATACTGAATTATAGATGCATGCTGTGTGGAGGTGTGGAGGTCATTTGTGAAGACTGTGAATAGTAGTGGTCCTAAGATAGAACCCTGTGGGACTCCTATAGTTATGGGCAGCTGAGGAGAGAGAGAATTTTTCCATTTCACAGCTTGGTACCTGTCAGTTAAGTAGCTTTGGAACCAGGTAAGAGTGGAATTAGATAGATGATATTGGTTTAGTTTGTTTAGCAGGATTTGGTGTGAGACTGTGTCAAATGCTTTGGACATATCCAAAAAAAGAGTTGACACTTGCAGGCCTTCATTTTTGAGACGGTTTACTGTGTCTGTGAAGCAGAGGAGAGCTGTAGTGGTACTATGGGCAGGTCTGAAACCATGCTGAGTAGGTGACAGGATGTTGCAGTCTAGGAGATAGTTTAGCATATGGGTATGGATGCATTTTTCTAGGATTTTGGCCAAGGGGGAGAGTAAAGCAATGGGTCTGTAGTTATTAAGTTCAGTGGAGGTCCCACCTTTATGTATGGGTGTAACATAGGATATTTTCCAGAGTTTGGGCACATAGTTTTCAACAATTGATCTGTTTATGAGAGTGGAGACTGGGATAGCAATAGCATCTGCTGTAAGTTTCAAGAAATAGCTGGGGAGTAGGTCAGCTGCTGTTGATGAGGTTTTTAGTTTGGAGAGCATGCTTTTGATTGAAGTGGTGGAAACTGTTTTGAGGGTAAAACTTGTATTAGTGTTATTTGTGTTGGGGGGGATAGTGAGGAAGGAACTGTCCTGTGATCCTAAGGGTAGAATTGAGTTCACAAAGTGGGAGTTGAATTGTGTTTCGATGGGAACTTTAGTGTCAGGGGTGGTTGGTTTGGGGGTAGCCTTTTGGGTGGATTTTAGTAGCTGGTTTACATTTTGCCAAAATTTTTGCGGATTGTGTTGGTATTTAGTTTGTAATGTTGTGTAGTAGGATTTTTTGTCCAGCCTAATGCATTGCGCAGTTCTTGGTACTTAGTTAGGCTTTGTGTTTCTTTGTTTTTTTGATAGTAACGCCAGGCAGTGTCTCTGGACTTGAGGATTTGTTTGGTTTCTTTACTGAGCCAGGGGTTTGTAGAGGTTCTAACCTTGATTTTGCGCAATGGAGCGACAGTGTCAAGGTGTTGTAGAAATGTTTTGTTGAAATATGCTACAGCCTGGTCAAGTGGGAGGGTTTTTAGGGGGGGTCCAGTCACAGTTACACAGTAAAGTGTTGAGGACCTCAGGAGAGAATCTTTTTGTGTTTCTAGTGGATATATAGTTAGTGGTTTTGCATATGCTTGTTCTACTATGTATAAAGTATATTATGTTGTGGTCACTTAAGGTGTCTGGGAGACTGCCTGTGTGAGGGTACAATGTGGGGTTGCTAGTTAGGACCCAGTTAAGGATGGATTCCCTTTTAGATTTTTTATCACACCTAGTTGGAATTTGGACTAGCTGCTGGTAGCCATGGAGATTTATTAGATTATTTGGTGGTTCTGATATACAGGTGAACCAATCTAGGTTGAAGTCCCCCAGAATAAGGGTTTCTTGTGAGTATGTGGAAGAACACCAGGATAAGAAGTCTTCAAGGCTAGCAGGTGTATTACCAGGTGGAATATAGATCACAATTGTGGTGATGACCTTTTTAGGGAGAAGTAGAAGTTGTAAGATAAGTATGTGAGAATTATTGGGGAGGGGTAGGAGTTTGGTAATTGACGGACAGTTAAGTTGGACTTGTAGAGTAAGGCAGTTCCACCCCCTTTACGAAGTGGTCTGTCTTGTCTAATGATATTGTAGCCGGTAGGGAGAACTTCTGAGTTAGCTATGTTTTTATTTAGCCAGGTTTCTGTTAAAGCAACTATGTCTGGGGAGTAGTGTGCTATTGTGGCCTGGAGTTCAGGTATTTTATTTTTGATACTTCTAATATTAATATTTAGCATTAAAAGATGGTTGGTTTTGCTGCTGTTGTTGATTTGCCCAGGGATGAAGAAAGTGGGGGTGTTATGTTCTGACATTTGTGTTTGAGCAGTTTGTGTTGGACAAGATGGATTTGGGCAGTGGCGGCTGGTGACTTCAAATCATAGGGGGGCTGCAGGAGACAGCTGGATGGGTGTGGCCAACGAGACAGGGTGTGGCCAACGAGATGGGGTGTGGCCAATGAGACGGGGTGTGGCCAACGAGACAGGGTGGCTATGGTGCAATGGGATCAATGCTTCACATACTTATTTACATGAAATAAATGCTCAGTCAGTATGGCACATGCTGAATAGTCTACACAGCACACATTGTTACATACACACATTGGTTTGAACACTTACCTCTGCGGTATACTGCAAACAGTAGTTCATACTCAGTTTCTGCACCTGAGGAGAAGCTGTCGTGCACCTTAGAAGCTGTGGTCTGGAACACACATCAGGTCATACTGGATTTCTCCCAACTCCTTTTTCATGGAGGCTCAAAAGGGACAGTTTTAAGTTTCCCAAAGCAAATAATATTCACCTGACCCCCAGCTGGTTCCAAATAGGTGCTTTCAGTCTTGTTCCAGTTAGGGGTTTGCCACATCAGATCTGTTTCCATTGGTTCCTGTCCTCTGCATCTTGCTCTGTCACCACATCACTTCCTCTACCACATCCATAAATCTAATTACAAGTCCTTCCTCTTTTCTTCCCTGGCAGCTCCATCCTTAGCATCCTTCTCCCAATATACCTAGTAGCATCCCTCTTTAGCATCCCTCAGCACCTGTCCAAATCACACAACCTTTGGGCATGCCTTCCCCTTCTTCAGTCTAGAGCCAACAGTAGCCTCCCCCCAATTTCTACCTTCCCCCTCTTCTAGAGCCAACAGTAGCCTCCCCCCAATTTCTGCCAGCACCCTTTTGGTAAAGAGTAGTACTGGTGGTGGTGATTGTTAACTTGGGCCACGACCAATCCTGTATCAAAATCTGTATTGTCCCATAAAATTTTGTCAGGAGGTTATATGTGGTGATGCCCAGGCTTCCTGACATAACCCTCCCCATTTATCCGGGCTTGGGACCGGCACGAAGAAATGCACTGGCTTGTGCATCCCCAGTGGCTGGGTTACATAAGTGCTTGTAGTACTAGTATAGTACCAAATAAGTGCCTCTTGTGTTCTTCTGTGTGGTGTTCCGTTACTTATAGATAAAGTCCATTCGTCTCTCTTTATTTTGTGCAAAATAATCAATAACTCTGTGGTTGAAGTTGGGTATACTCTACATTAACTCCTTTCCTATGGAAAGCATAGCCAAAGCATTCAATCTGTCTTGCCCCATTGTAGAACGAAGAAATGTTTTAATCCTTTTCAGTGTTGAGAAACACCTTTCTGCCTCAGCAGTTGACATTGGTGTGGTGGCTATAATTAACAACACTTTGTAAGTCTGTGAAAACACACGGGTTAAGGAGTTGTCCAACAAGAATTGTAACATCTTGACTGCACTGCCAGCTGCTTTAAAGTCTTCACGTTGATACACCACTCCAAGTTCTGTTCTAAGTGGTCCCCTCATCAGGAATGGATAGCTGTCCATTGTTCCTGTGAACAGATTTTCTGGAAACTCTCTTATGTATGTTGAAAACTTTCCAGGCAGAAGTAACTGAGAAGCTTGAAGATGGCCAGTTTGTTGAAATCGTGATGTTGCCTGGAACCTTATGACATCACACACTTCCTTTGCAGCAATTGACAAGGTCTCATGCAGTGGTTGGGAAGCTGATGGCCCTCGTCTACGTTTTGACCGGATGTTCTCTGTATGTAGGTACTGTTCTGCAATACCATCGATACCAGATCTGACACTGTCAATTGCATCCAAAAATGTATGAACATCCTTTTCAACAGCAGTTGCATCTGTGGTACGACACTGAAGTTGCCTGTACAGAACATCAACATGGGGCATTATACAATGGAAGACAGCAAGCCAAAATTTAAATTGGTCATTTTCAAGTGATTGCAGTAGCCCATTTGCTTCCAGTACAGTTGCTGCACCAGATGTAGGATTCCTGCACAAATAATCAAAGCACTCTTCCAGCGACTCCAAGTTCTCGTACACTGCATTTACAGTACGGATGTTAAAATTCCACCATGTTCCTGACACTCTTGGCATGCGTCGTGATACTATATTATCCAGAGCAGCTTGTCTTTGAGCTGAACGACTGAAAAAGGCTGGAATTCCACCAACTGTGGAAAAAATATCCTTGCTTCAGTGTTCTGTTGTGCGGCTCTTTGCATTACCAGATTAAGTTGGTGGGCATAGCAGTGTACATAGTAGGCATATTTAAACTTTTCTCTTATGATGGCCTGGACCCCATGCTGAATACCACTCATAACCGATGCACCATCATAACTCTGAGCAATCACTTTTTCATGCTGGTCTCCCACTACTTCCTTCAACTGTTGTCCTATCACAACAGCAATATGTTGTGCTGTCTGTCCAAGTGGTGTAAAGTATCCCCAAAAACGTTCCACCACCTGTCCATTGACAATGTAACGGAACACAATAGCTATTTGCCACGTCGCAGCAAAATCAGTGGTTTCATCTGCAATTACCGCTATAAATTTTGCAGTACGAATCTCTTTTTTTATTTCTTCTCTGCATACTGTTAGCATGCAGTCCAGGAGTTCATTTTGAATAGTTTTTGATGTTCCTTTGAAAACAGTTGAAGCTGTCATGTGGTCTGACAACTTCTTATCAAACTGGCTGACTAATTCTACTATTGCCCGGAAGTTTCCTGGATTCCTTGACTCTTCAGACTCATCATGACCTCTGAAAGCTAGTTCTTGTGCACCACACGTCTTCATGCATTCTATTAAAATAGACAGAACATGACGGTTGTCATCCACTTTCTTGTTGTGTCTTTGTACGGATAACTGGTATCCACTACTTAACTGAGACCTGATATCCACAGTTCCCAACACTGCTAGAGTAATTTCGTTGTCTAGATGTTTAGCAGACACTTCATGCCTTCTGGACTTTTCTTCCAGTCTCTTCAGGTCATTCATACCCTTTGATGTCCAGGCTTCCTCTCCACCAAATAACAAACATGGGAAGCAGTACAAGCTGTTTGTTTCCTCACAACCACAGATCCAGATGTGTTTGTCATACACTGACCTGTTGAAGCTGCGTGTGTATGTTCTTGACCTACTTGTACCTGCAGACTCTATCTTCAAATCAGGTGTGGGTCTTCCAGTCCTCTTGATTCTTACCTTCTCATTAAGAGTCAACTCTTTAAAATTAATAGATTTCAGATAGGCCACTGTAACACTCTGCTCACTCTGTTCACTCATTCTGGTTATTGTAGTCGAGTTGTTGCAACTCTGAAATGAAGATATTGCAGAATCTGAAATGAAGATATTGCAGAAATGATTTAAGTGCCACTGTTGTATACACGTAATGATTTACAGCTTCAGAAACAGCACTCATTTCATTGACATTCATTGACAGTGCCACAGCCATGATCTACCAACTATCTGGCTTGACCTTGCCAGGATTAAAGACTATTAATGCATTTGTGATGCACACACTGTCACAGCTTACATTGTCTTTGCAGGACTAACAGGGGCAGTCACTCCATTGCCTCAACTATACTTTCTGCTTTGATCCTTCCAGCATTAAAATATATCTGCTGCATAGAGACTGTAGTCCCACAGCCTGTATGCATATTGCTTACTCCCTCATTGCAAAGCCAGAATTACAACACTAAATGGTTATTTCATTCCAACACTGGCGACAAGAAAGTCCCCCATCCCAACAGCCTACCAAAAGTACCTGGCTCAAAAACCTCTGAAATCAGAAAGCAAAAAACAGTAATGAACTGCAAATGGCTGCATTAATTTAGTCCATTGCACAGAAATGGTAGTTACAGGCTTTCCCAACAGCAGACTTTACCCAAACAGTCATCTTGCAAAGCCATAACTGACAGTAAACAAGGGCAGTCACCTCAATGAATTCACAAACACCCCCCCCCCCCATTACCTAATGAAGAAGCTGCTTTTTACTGGTCAGGATTAAAGTACAAATACTAACAACTGCATTGCATACTTTCATTTTGCTGACAGACTCACTATCACAGCTTGTGTCCATCAGCCAAGTATACATTTAATTTTAAAATTAATTTTACTTACCAGACTTTCTACAATAAAACATGGTTTAACAAAAATTCCTTGACACCCCCACCACATACATACAAACCACTCAGATTTCAGAGCTTCAGCTTCTGGTCGATCTTATTTGAGCGAAATCAACATTACTGTTGAAAATGTAGACAGAACTGCAGCTATTCACACAAGCTTTGCCCCCAGCCCAACTCCCTACCCAGAGAAACTGCTTTCAGCCTACAATGTTTAAGCAAAATAAATCACCATGGTTGCATTTCTTTCACATCACAATAGCCAAGAACTTGCACATAATCTTACTTTATTTGCTGGTGTGTCTGTAAACTACAGGCCATTTCATTTCAGAGACCCCCCCCCCCCAGGCTATTTCTGACAAAAATTATCTAAAATGCCCCAACCTCCCGAAAGAAAGACTACTAAAAATGGCCAAAAATGATCATACTATATTATGTTATGTAACCACCATAGTCATGTACAAGCTTCACATGCAGTCGCTTCCTTATTTGTATGCACAATATCTTTTAATTTTATTTTCCAGAAAAGGAGGATGCATACAGAGTACCAGTCCCAGACCAATACACATTTCCATTTCACATGTACTGATTCTGAAGTATTCAAGTACCACATATACTGATTTAAAACACAAGGCATGTGTAGTACACTGCCTGCTTAATTTTAGATTATTCTAATGCAAGCATTCTACCCTAACTGAAAATGTTATGTTATGTTTTTCATTTTCTTATAATTATAGCTACTCTCAGACAATATACTGGCAAAAAAAAAATTATATATATATATATATATATATATATATATATATATATAAATAAATACATACAATATAGAAGTGCAGTAGTAGTAGTAGTGCTAATGACCCACCCCCTAAAAAATTTACACTCAGATGTCTTGTTCTAGGAAAATGTTAAGAGTACAACAAAGAAAAATATAACACTGCAGTGCAAGTTTGTTAAGAGGGAAGCACATCAGCTAACTAACTTAGATAAATGTGTCACTGGACTGCTTGCTGTTGCCAAGTTAACCACTGAATATGATCACAAGTACACTAAAACAAACACATGAAACATTAATCCTCAGGGCAGGGTAAACACCTGGACTGCCATAAACCCATAAAAGTCAGCATTTTCTGCATGTTGTAACTACCAATCTATTCAGCCGGTAGACACTCGGTCTCCGACTTCATTTAAGAGTGTGAAATTTTTATAACTTAAAGCCATTTACTTTGTGCTGCTATTTTTGGGGAGGGAATAGAATTCCTAGCCTTCTGATCTTCCAGAATCTAATAAGGGTTATTCTGCTCTTAAGTTAAGAGAGTCTCTCCACACTGTATAATTACTTATCTCTTGTGTATAATTAATCTGCATCCTTTCTGTAAAGTTGGTGCAATCTGAAGTGGGTCTTGGGGGAGGGCCAAATGAATGTTTAACTACCTCAGACAGTATTGTTTTGCCAGGTGTAGCCTGAAGCCAGTATGATTCACTGGAGTGTAGTAATCCATTGCATTAGTCAATCATTAAAATATTTGTTCATTTCCAAGACATTAGCTTAAAATACTTCTTACAGGAAAAAGTACATTTGCTAGCATTCTTTCACTATGCTCAAAACCACAAAAGCTGGTATTTTAAATACACTGCTTCCCTGTTTGCCAACAAGCTATCACTATGAGAGTCCAATTAAAACAAAAATGAAGTGGTAAAGAAAACAATATTTCAATGCCATGGCTACATGACAGCTTGCTTAATATCTAGATGGGAAGCAAAGGCTGTGATGAATCAAAAAAATAAATTACTTTCAAATACATTAGTGGAGTTGAATGCCAGTCAAGTATAAAAAGACAAGCAGCCAAGTATAAAAAGACAAGCAGCCAACAAAATGCATTTTCTGAATACACAAAATCAACAGTATAAAAATGACAGAAAACCAGAACATTCTGCAAAAGGACAGATTAAAAGCCATGACTGTACTTGTGTCTACCTTGGATACTCTAAGTGCTCCTTGCCTGGACACCTGCCTTGGAGGGATACTCTAAACCTGGACACATCTAAAGTCACTACATGGGGGAGTGGGGGTACAAGTATGTCACAATTTGAAACGTCTCTGGCTGATGGCCCCGAGCCCATGACACATTTCATATACTCAACCTCTGAGCAAGAAATCTGGATAAGGCCATAAATAAAAATAGGACAAAGGTCAAAATACAGACAATTTTTAAATGCTGCTCTTACGAAAGTTCAGTAGGTCTTGCATCAGTATGACTTTTCTGTAGGGTATGAAATCTGAAACTCAAAAACACCTGTCAGTGAACTTAACTTAGCATACTAACCTCCTATGATATAATAAGCATAAAACAAAATGCAGCAAATATATGGAGCACAAAATGAACATGACAGGAGAAAGAGTAGCTAATGGGCTTTTCATTTAATGCACAGTAGTCCAGAGACAACACTACTAACTTCTCAATGCCAAAGACCAAATGCAGAAAGACCATCATTAAAAATCTAAGTTGTAACCTGGCTGTAGCACAAAATACTGAAGGTCACTCTGTAAACATGCTAAAAACACTTGATGTCATCAACATCAGTCCAATTTACCTCAGCAAAAATGCCTTTTTTTTCTTCTCCACCCAGAGCCTCATTTATCTAAAACAGATATATTTTTGTGTTGCATTTCTTGACTGATAGTGCTATGAAATATACTTCCCAGGGTTCCTATTCTTATTAACAATAATAAAATAATGATGGCCCCTTAATGACTAATTTTACTACTGCCTTCTGTGCAGTGAGGCACTTGGCATATATGTTGTATATTTGTAATGCCAAATAGTACTTAGAGGCTGCATATCAGACATTTTAATGTTCTATGAAATGCCAATTATGAAAATCATTTTTGTTATATTGCTATAACTTTGGTTTCATTCTCCCCAGAGAGGGTCAGAGCACTGACCTCAATCTAGAGCTAATTATGTAAATGTACACTGTTGTAGAAAATTATAAGATTAGTTATTTGTTCTTCTCTCCTTTCAGTTAATACATAGCACTGCACAGATAGGCTGGCTTTATATAAGTGTTGATAAGGATATCAGTACATTTTCATTACTTATGATGCAATAAAAAGTATAAATTATAGGACTTGAACTGTGATATTAGCACAACGAAAGACTGATGCATTATTAACAGAAATGATGACTGTAAGGGCAAAAAGGACCATACGTTGTGATGGGTCCTGTGGGTAAATACACTTAGTCTGACTGTAACTTTACATTAAGCCAGCCTAACTACTAACAAGCAAAGCAATACTTATAAATTTAAGTAGAAAACTAAAACTAACCCCTTACAATCTAGCTCTAGTAATAATCACTCAAACTTTAAAAGTAGCATTATCTATTCACTGACCTGTAAAAAGATAATTCATAATAGGTGCCACCTACAAGACACATCAGTGAATGAAAAAAAAAAAAAAAAGCAAACTAACTATCCTACCACCTATTAATGCAATCAGTACCCCTTTGTTTGGGGCTGTTCTTCAGTAATCTCTGCTAGGAATATATAACAGTTAACTGCATTTTCTACATATACTAATATACCAGAGAGTTGGGCAGTAACAGTCCATACCAGTGTTTCTCAAACTTTTCTGATAGTGGCCCACTTGAATAAGGCATATAACTCAGTGGCCAACAAGCCTCTTCCATAAACCACATGACATCACATATCCAGGTATACACAAGCACCAAAATGAAACATTTTCCAAACACTGACACAGTAATGAATAATTTTCCCCAGTAACCAGTTCATTACTTTGTATTGTGTATGCACAAGCACTGAAATGACAAATTATTTTGCCCAGTGGTCGCTTCAGCTGTCTGACCATGTATGCACAAGCACTTCCCTGATACACGAATGAATTTCCCCAAGCAAAATCTTCATTACTATGTCCAGGTATACACAAGCACTGAAATGAAACATTTCCCTAAAAGAAAAGACCCCTTCAGTAAAATGTCCAGGTACAATATACAAAAGAACTAAAATTAAACATTTGCCCATGTGACTCCTCAATAACATACAAGCACCAAAATGAAACATTCACCCAAGTGACCTCTTCAGAAAAATGCTGAGGTATTCCCAAGCACCAAAACGAAGAAGATTGTTTCTCATGCTAGCAATTAATAGCAGGCAGTGTCATCTGGCAAACAGCAAAAGCAGAAGATAAAACAGCTGTTAAAAGTTATTAGAACTTCACTCTGTCACACTTTAAAAACAGAAAGTGTGCAGAATGAAGTATCTAACAGCTTCTAAAAGCTGTTTTGCTTAATATCAGAGGACCACTTTGTTCTTGCCTGCTGTATCTCTGAAATGTCCGTGATTATACAGAATGTCTTTGATTTTTGTCTCATATTTTTGCCCTGACCCTTGTAAAGTGTTTTGATTTTTTAGGTAAATCACTGAGGATTACAGTCAGTCAGTGATGACCAGACATTAGAGTGTCATACTTATTTTTCAGAAATGCCTAGGTTCATAGGTTGGTACTAGACTATCGGCCCTAGGGCCTATACAAGCCTAGCCATAGCAATTCCCTAGCTATTTCTTCCCACAGTATTTACTTCCCTGGACCCCTGATGTAAAACATGTTGTTCTATTAACTTTGTAAGTGAATTAGAGCAATTTGTCCCCCCCCCCCATATACACAAACATTATTTTTGGATTTGCCCAGAATTCTTAAGCAAAGAAGTTGAGATGTCTACTGCGATTTGTTTGATGGCAGTCACTAAGTGCTTTATCAGATTGCAAAGCTTCTAAAACACTTCATGTTCCTACGCTTTCTCTTTTTTTCTGTAATTGATAACACATAGAGCAGGTAAAGCTTCATGCACTACATTAATTTCGGTCATAACCCTCTTTTATTAACACAGATGCCAAGATTCACCTTTTGAGCTTCTTAGGATTCATGGCACAAACATATAATAAGATGATTAGGATCAGAAACCTGATCATAATTTTATATATATTTATTGGTTCCTTTGTTTACATTTGGCTTGTTTAATTTTAATGTAAAGTAGTTAGGATACAAGTACACCAATAAACTTTGAACTCTGATGTGTGCTTTGCTTTCCCAAACAAGTCGTATATGCCAGCATCAGAAAGCAGACAATATTTAACAAGGAAGTATTGTTTTTAATTTCTAGTTTTGTAAAGACGGTATGACATAACCTTGTTGCTCATTTCCTCTCATGTCTCAAATGACATACCATTAGGTGAACTAACAGTACTTGAAATTACTTGTAGAAGAGAGAGAGAGAGAGAGTGTGGAGCTGTGTGCATGTGTGTGTGTGTGTGTGTGTGTGTGTGTGTGTGTGTGTGTGTGTGTGTGTATCCTATGATGGACTGGCATACAGGCAACATTAGTTCCATTCTTTGGGGTAACTACTCGCCAGGAAAGGATCTTGATTCACTGTAGCACAAATATCACAAAGCCAGCACTTTCATACGTATGAATGAATGTTTCCTATTGATGTTTGTGTTAAGCTAGGAAGGAATTTAACCATGTATAGTAAATAGTTGTAAAACTGAAGTAGTAGTCAGAAATTCCAGGATTGTTACAACCCACAATTTCAAACAGTAAAGATTAAGTTATAAAACATACCCCAGAATTTCTCATACCCCTTACAAATGCATATATATATATATATATATATATATATATATATATATATATATATGTATATATGTATATATACACACACATATGTATCTACACACACACACATATATATATATATATATATATATATATATATATATATATATATATATATATATATATATATATATATATATATATATATATATATATATATATATATATATACACACCAACTTTGAGATCATACATCAACACAGAAAGGGAAAGTCCAATCACTGCTATACAGAGATCTTGAAAAAACACATAATGACACAAAGAAAAAGTGGCACCGGTCCCCTCAGCAATAATTACTGCATCCCACACCTGCAGCATAATCTTCAATCTAAACATTTACTATAGACAATACTTCCATGTTTAACTTAATTACATAGACGTAATTAGGTCCCTATGGAGAAATTGCTGAAACTTACACTTTACATTTCAGTTTTCCTACATTTTTCTTTTGCCTTTCATTTCTTTTTTCTTACATTTATAGAGAAAAAGGCACACGTGCTTGATCCAGAAAAATAACATATATTCCACATTAGAAAGTAGTCAAATATATTTTACAAAGGTGGCAACAATCTGAAATAAGAATGAAAAAACACATTTTTGTATAAGATTTTTGTATAAGATTTTCTGCCCTGGCACCACAAACATAACAGAAATTCCATTACAGCAGGTATGTTGCCAGATCTTTGAAAGTATGCCACAGTTATCCATTTTCGCAAAGTACCTAATTCAGCTACTCTTGATAACTTCTGATACTCATATATATCATTCTGGCAGTCTCAAAAAATACTAGAAAAGGTGATTGCCAATCAATTGAGAAGCCACTTTGACCAAAATAACTTACTCTGTACCAACCTTCATGACTTTTGTAAGGGCTACAGCTCCTCCATTTTCATTGTCTAGACTCTGTCACAAGTAATACACAAAATAACATGGAATCTAGTAATGTAACAAGAACCATCATGTGTCATAGCCAAGACTTCTGATAGTATATCTACAAACATCCATATGCAATAAATACCTTATCATGGCCTTAGTATTACTAACTACAGCTACTTCCATTTGATTACATAGTAGGAATCAGAATCACCCATCACACAGCAGTTTTCCAGTCAAAGAAATTCCTTACTGGAGTTCCACAAGACTCCTATTAAGAGCAGTTTTAGTCATGTTTCAGTAACTGTCTGTATCCCTGCAGTGTTAACCTTAGTCAACTTTCTTCTCCATGCAGGTGACTTAGTAAACTTTTCTGCCAGTCAATCATTTAAAATAAAACAATATAGAATAAATGACCTAACTTTAAATCCAAATATATATGACACATTGCCTTTTCCATTCAAATATCAACCAACTTTATAACAAATATCACAGACATACAGTACGGATTAATAATAATAAATAATGAAATAAATAGTAAAAAATAGTAAATAACTCACCTGTTGATTAGGGAAGGCAAGCAGCAGCAATAATAAATCCACCAGGTCCACCACAGTTGTTGCCTCGCGCTCTTTGTCTCTCTTCTCTTGTGCCAAAAAATAAAAAAAAAATGTTTAAAATTCCAATTTTACTGACAGTACTAATACACTAGAAAAAAAGGTCCCAATAGGTCCAACGCCGAAAACTGACTGACTGATTCTCGCTCTTTTCCCAGGACATAAAGCCCGGGAAGAGAGCGACAACCAATCAGCAGCATTTGCCCAGCAAGCACGTCATGACGTGCCTGCGGACGTCGCAGTCCGAGCCCCTTCCATGTCTATGCGGTTTGTGTCTCAACCGCATAGACTTCTGGGGAGTTCTGGGCATCAGAATGATGCCTTCTTTGCTCCCCCGGGCTGCAATCAAAACATTGCAGCAAGAATAAAAAAAAAAAAAAAAACGCTGTTGCGCTAGAAGCGCGCAATGCGCATGCGCGTAATTTCGAGTCGCGGACTCGAAATTTAAAGTTGTAAAAGAACAGATTTAATTTTTTTTTTTTTTACATTAAAAATAAAATAAACTAAATACTCAGCTGTCTAGCTGAGGGGGCTGCAGTCCGGCAGCCCGATGCCACGAGCCGCCCCTGGATTTGGGCCTGGGTTGGGGTGGATATCCCCACTTATGGTGAGCCTGGAGTTAAAATGGTTATACAGATGTTGGAGTTTGGTGAGGAGTGTGAGAAAGTATTGTGTTTTTTTGGAGTAGGAATGAGAGCATATGTGTTTAGTTCTGAATTGGTCCATTATGTAGTTCTTGAATAAGTGTGGGCAGATATTATTATAATGTGTGGTGTCTGTGTATGAGAGTGCATAATGCAGTGTTGTGCTACTAAGTTTAGGGATATTGCTAGAGTAATAACTTGTAGTGTTGTAAAGAATTATGAGAAGACAGACTAGATTTAGTTGTGTGATAGTCATGGTTATAAGGTTTATGTTGTTTCTAGGTGGGGGGGTCTGAATAGGAATTATAGGGTTGCACTATATGTGGATGGGGAAGTAGTGTGGGTGATGCAAAAAATGCCTAGTGGGAATGAGAGTGATTGGGAGTATTTTGTGTGGAGCAAGTTGGTGTGGTTTAATGTGATATGACTTGAGGAGCTGTGATTGGTGGAGGTGATGTGAGGGTGAGCTGTGGGTGTGGCTATGATTACTATAAATGTAGAGGTAGTTGGGGGCGGGAGGGAATAGGGGGCAGGGCAGGGGAGCAGAGAGAGCCCAAGCGTTAGCGAGGGCGAACGGAGCGGGGCAGAGCCAGAGCCAACCAAGGCAAGAGAAAAAAGTAAGTATTACTTTACAAATCTGAACACTTTTAAACAAATTCCTGAGGTCTAATGGCTTACCGGATAGCAGAATGTAATTGCTGAAAGCACTTGTGTCCTGGTGGGAGACTAGAAATTTAAAGATGGCTCCATGCTCAGCAGGATTCTAATATAGACTTTGTATTGGGGGAGGGAGATAGCACAAGGGGTGTAAACCAGGTGGAATGCAAAGAAACCAGAGAGGCAATCAGTGGAAATCAGTGAAGGCCTCAGAGAGGGTAAGTAATAATTCAAACTACCTGTAAAGTAAAGGAGAGAAGAGACAGCAAAGTTTATTAAGGTTGGGAGTGTGTCTTTACATTGACTTGCTGATTAGTAACCAGTTTGTGCACAGATTAGAGTAGGGAGATACATTAGCAATGATAGAGATGCAAATAAGCAGGTGATCCTCCAAGTGATACAAACTAAGGCAGAAAGAACTGAGAGGGCTGCTTGATGGTTAATTTAATTTAGTCACAGGGATGTGAATTAAATATATACTGTCAATTGGACAGTTAGGATTACTGTACTATCGGGGGGGGGGGGGGACAAGGCTACAACAGTCAGTTTTATTAGCAAGCTGAGAACTACTAAGAAATACTGCTAATGTAATAGCTTCACTCTCATAAAACATACAAGTAGAATGCCTGGGTGGACTGACCCTGCTCTTGAGGCTCAAAATGTATATCCTTGTTTAGTTTGCAATACTGATTCCTTCCTACACTGTATAGATGGAGTGGTAGCCGCAGACTGCAGATTTGCTTGAGTGTGCTCCTGCTCTTGAGGCTCAAAATGTATATCATTGTTTAGTTTGCAATACTGATTCCTTCCTACACTGTATAGATGGAGTGGTAGCCGCAGACTGCAGATTTGCTTGAGTGTGCTCCTGCTCTTGAGGCTCAAAATGTATATCCTTGTTTAGTTTGCAATACTGATTCCTTCCTACACTGTATAGATGGAGTGGTAGCCGCAGACTGCAGATTTGCTTGAGTGTGCTCCTGCTCTTGAGGCTCAAAATGTATATCCTTGTTTAGTTTGCAATACTGATTCCTTCCAGATCATGCTAGGCTAACTACAGTCATCAGCCATTTTAAGCCCAGCCAATTACCCCATGTGAGAATCAAACACTGCACCTTGTGTCTGCAAAGTAAACACCTTAACCATTCTGCCAACCTCCCACTATGAATTTGCTGTCTCCTATACATACAATTATCAAGTCTGGTTTTCAAAGCAGACATAATTTCACTGTGTTTGACATGCAGAGGGAGGTTTTAGGGCAGGTGAAGTCTCATACGAAGTAGTAGCTACAGGGTTTCAAACGAGAGAGACTTCCAGTGTTATGCACCTTTATCTAGTTCAACCTCATTTACCAAGCTGGTGGTTTTGATCCATTACCCACTCATTAGAAATACATGGCTTCTGTTTAGTTTTGCTCATGGATTTGAAATGCGGAGTTACGTTGCACGCCATGATATTCAAGATGACACTCTACCTGATATCTTAATGAACTTGACTTGCAAAGCAACATTAATCCCTTTAAGCTTCATTTATACTTGAAATTAGGGCTCTAATATTTTTGAACAGCAAATATGCATAATTTGGAGATAAAGATCACTGCACCCAGTTAATCTGTCTAATTTTACATTTAGTAAGTTAAAGTGAAACTGTAAGGTGATTAAGCTCTCAGTGTCTGGAATCCAGAAATTATATCATGGGTTTATCCACTGTACCATTTTACTCTCCTGAAAGAAGAGTAAACTATACTTTGGAAATTATAAATGTCAAATCTTTCTGCACACATAAGAAAAAAAAGTAAAAAAAAAATCTTTCCAGCACTACTTTTTCCCCACTGCCTACTAAGCCTAGCATCCTTTTATAGGTTCATAGGTAAGTACCAGTCTAGCTATCCTTGTAGGCCATTTTAAGCCTAGCCATTTTCTCTTTTTGTTTTCAAAATAACCTAGCCCATTTGGTTATAAATTGACCTTACCCATCCCATGGTCGATTATTTATCACCCCCTAAAGAAAACAACTGGGATCATATAGATAACTTGACGGGACCCATGCAGGGGATAAAGCATTTAGGGACTGCATATGTCCGTTAGTAGTACAGGGGGCAGTCTTGGGGTAAATTTTCTATTTCCCATCCAATAGCTAACTTGCACTTGAAAACAGACAGGGATGAATTTTCTTTTATATGGATGGGGAGTCTGTTCCATAACAGCAGTGCCCTCTGTGAAATATGCCTGACCCTCCAGACCATGCTGTTGATGTTGCAGAAGAGGTTTTAATCACCAGATTGAGCAATTCTGATGCCATTTGAATTGCTGGTGCCCATCAGTAATGGGTTACAGGATGCTTTGTATGCCAGACAAAGGTCACGTTTTAGCAATTTGTAGGATACCAAGTATAGTGACAATGCTTTGAGTTGGTCCATGTAGGACATGTTATTCATGTCTTGTATTGTTTAAGTAAGGTATCTCTCTGGGCGTTCCAGTTGTTGCATGTGCCACTTGTTTTCATTCCTATTGGGGGGTGCATAATACCCACTGCCAGAAATCCTACCTACTCTGTAAAAACTGAAATAACCTTAGTTCTGAATGAATAATTTACCTCAGCCCACTTTACAAAGCCTAGATTCATTTTCACCAACAATGATAACTGTCCCATCATTCAGTCACCATGATTCAGTAATGTATGTTGTCTGATGCCCACCCCATCAATGTTCTGCACAGAAAAATGTATTATTTAAACTGCTGTTATGTTTTATGTATGCAAATATAGGAAAATATTTTTTCTCTCACCTTTATATGCTTCTGAACAATTAAAATAAAAATGAATCTACTACATTATGCCACTTCCAAGTACAGATGACTTGTAATGATAATGTGTGTATCTAATACCCTAGGATCAGTGATTCTTTCAAAAACACTATTAGATGCTCATCTCACCAAATTATATACCCTTTAAACTACACAACTGTCCTAGGATCATAGGAGGTTATTAGGTTAATGGCCCTGGGGCCCTTACAAGCCTAGCCAAGAGTTTAGCCCAAAAAAAGAAACCTCTGTCAGCACCTGTCTTTTTCTTTATTTTACAGAGAAAATTTTCCAGTGCCTCCTATCATGTTGTCAGAGTTTGTCATGCAATGTGGACCCATCATTATGCAAATTCCTTTCAAATGCATTTAACATCTCCAAACCATAAGTACAACATCGCCTTCCCAGACAGGAGACATGTATTCACATCTTGGCAGCTAATTACTGCACTGGGTAAACACTGGATTTATTGCACTATCTTGTATGTGATTCTCAACAGATGTCCATATCCTCACTGCACAGGGTAAATGTCTTATTTATTATATTACTTGCTATGAGACTTTCAATAGATGCCCGTGTCTAGGCCATTTCTTCAAATGCCATTTTCAAGTTTTCAGTATGGCATCTGTGACCCTACCATATGAACAGTGTCACTGACAAGTTCTGTTTAATAGAAGCAAAAATTGTAATGTTATATAAGAATAGCTTGTCTCACCTAAGGCCTGATTCCAAAAGACTTGCTCTCATTGACAGTGATCTACTGAGGGATAAGTCTGCCTTAAGGACCTATACCAGAGTAAATCACTTACTTTGAACTCATCTTTCTGAATCTGGCCCCTAATCTATCATTTCCATATTTATGAGGTAATCTGCAGATCACACAGTAGCTTAGAGTGCTTTATATTAATTATTTCACTGCTAAATTGTCCTACCTCTTTAAAAAAATGATCTGCTCTCCCACCACCCCTGTGAAAAAACAAAAATATATCCTCATATCTCCCCTGAACAAACCTCTCAACTCTTAGAGCAAGAAATCTGGACAAAGCCTAAAATAATGGGAAGCCCAAAGGCCCAAGCATAGGGATGGACAGGTTTAACATAATGTTCTTATAAACTTATAAAATTGCTGGAATAACACAATTAGTGCTAACATGCATTTCCTGAAGTTTAAGAAGTCTGAAACTCAAATGTATGTCATTATTTAGTGACTTCCCTCAGTGATGTTCCAGAAAAAGACCAAAAATATGAGCAAAAATCTGGACATTCTGCAAAATCATGGGCAATCGAGAGGGATGCCCCTGAATCATTAACCTTGTTTCATCATACTGAGTAATCTTGCTTGTTTGTCCCTTATTTTTTGAAAGACCTACATGAGTGCTTTTGGTTTCCTCAAGGTATTCCTGTAAAATTATAACTGGGTGAGTAACAGGAAGTTTACCATAGACAATTTATTTATTTATTTATTTATTTTATTTATTTTACATTTGTTGACCGGGATTGTCCAACTGGATACATGTCCATTTTCAGTGGAGAAGGTCAATAGTTATAATTACAAGACAAAAACATTGGTGTTGATACACAAGATAATCTACTGGTTACTACATATACAATTATAAACAATAACAAGTGAGTACAATAAATACACTGATGCTTACAGATCTAATCAGAGAAAAACAAGAATTATTAATTGATTTCTTTGAACAGCCAGACAAGGAGGGGTAGATCAGAGTGATCTTTGGTTTTGGATTAGGCAGAGGCAGTTAGTTGGTTGAATTTGAGTACTGTTAACTGATTTAACAGTTAAGTTTATATGCACATCAAATTTAAGTTTATGATCATTTCTACTAGTAGGAATGAGTTGCTTATGGACACAGCGTTCCATAATTATTGCTGGCAAGGGACTGGATGGTCTCAGTGAAAAAGAATTAAAGTTGAGTTTCATAGGCTGTTAAAAGGTTATAAGCAGCTAACAAGTTTCATTCAATATTTATGGGTTTAGATTCCCTCACCCTTTACTGCTTATGTTGTAACTCTAAGCAATTTACATAACCTGGGAAGTACCCTGCAAAGAGGTACTTCTGCATGATGGGATGTTTCTGGTTAAAAAAATAGAATAAGCTTGAAGACATGCAATCTAGAATAGGAAAGCCTCTCTGTGTTAATACATGTTATGTAATGTGCCTGTTTTGTGACAAATACATGTGCATAAACAAATCTTTTTCACCACCTACAGAAGTTTGACCTGTAGCAACAAGACGAGGGTGACCACAGCATGTATGGTCTAGGGACAGTAGATACTTATACTTCAAAGGCAGTTATGTGTAAACATTAACAATGTTGTTATTGTTTCATTTTTATTCAGAATTTGTTAAAACTGCATTATATATGATGCAGTTAATAAATAATTATTAATATTCTTATTATTACAGGGCTCTCTAGTAATTAATCTCTTGCCTGTTTAATTATTTACCATTGAAATGAGCATCTATATTTTCAATGATAATCAGTTTTATAGAGACATTCAAAATAAGTACATTTAAACATGGAGTGATAGTGATATAACTCATCTTTAGTCACATATCCAAAATTAAAGATACACATTTAATGGAAGTTCTTAAAACTAGGTGAAGAATTAAACTTTACAATACAGCTATTGTATTATACAGCATGTATTGGACACAAATATCCCCGTGGAACTAACTTTTTACAACTTAAGTTGTTTTAACAACTGCTAGACTATGAACATGCATTTGATAATAATTCATGATTTCTATGTTGCAATTTTGTTATAGATTAATTCTCAGAGTAAGCGGAATGCACTCAAAGGAAGTGGTTCAAATTGTAACTGATTAATTTCACACTCACAGTACATCATTGATGATACAATAAAGCTTATTCACAAATTTATATGCAGAGGTTGGGATTATTTAGTAATATCTTCATTTCAGCTAAAACACCCTACCCATAACAGTGCGACTGTCTTAGTGAATATCTGCACTTTAGAAAAGCAGAATCACATAATCTGTAGAGTGAATGTAGACAACGATAGAGCATTTCTCACCCCCTCAAACCCTTTAATCACTGAAGTATGTCGCAATCCTGAAAGTACTGATTACCTACCTGGTCACCTAATCTGCATACGCATTGTAGAACTGTATAAAAGCTGGAGGTTACTCACATTACTTTCCTGCATACCTGCAGTCAGCAGAGCTCCTGACGCTTCCAGATTTAAAAGAATATTGATTTTTACAGCATCTTGTTTTATTAAGTAAGTGTTTTCATAAATTTCTTAAAGTTCAGTTAGCATAACCAGTACATTTTCAACAGAGGTCTCTGTTCACTTTTGGTAAACCAAAGTTACTAAATAAAAAAAAAAAAAACAAACACAACTGTAATTTAAATAGATTTTAATTAAAAGTGGCTTAATGTATATCTAGAGGTCATAGCATGATCTCACACCAATAATTTTAGCATAGAAAGTAAATTAATAACCCAGATCCCCTGCTACAGTTTTGTTTTCCCTAAAAATATTACAAAACAGTCTGGCAGCAAGAACTGCAGCCAGGATAAGTAGGGTGTCCTGCATTAAATTGCCAGAAACAAAAACAAGCATGATCTCTGGTTTTACATACTGGAATTTAAAGTTTGGTAATAATAAAACAAAGTTATGTCACAAATGACTCAGCTATTGATCTAAATAATTGCAAACAAACATGGAGTTAAAATCAATCTGCTGCTGTTAAATGTGTCCCTTTAGCTATCAAACACAAACACAATTCCAGTAATCTTACACTGTACATAGTTCAAAGAGCTACACAGCCTTGGCTAGTAAAACAAACATGAACTAGAAACACTAGTCAGTGTCTGCATCTGTAAACATGATACTCAGCTTTTTAAAAGAAGAATAAAGCTGTCATGATGTGACCTGGGGCAGTCAATACCAATGTGAAACTTTTAGAACCAGAACTTAAAAATGATGTATATATTTCACCATTTTTAAGTCATTATATAAATATCGGACTGAGCGTTATAGATTTGGGAATTATAATAAACTTCCATCATGCACTATTATTTAAAAGAAGGCAGGAATTAATTGAGTTAGGTTATGTTTGACTGAAAATGATTAGGTAGATTATAAGTGATGTATATTGTTTGCAACTTGGAGTGTGTCAGTATGTTTTTGTGATGTAAAATGCTTGCAACTAGGATTGTGTCTGTGTGGTTTGTTTTCATTTATATAAATGTATGATTGTTTGTCATAAGTGATGGTTTAATAAAGATGTTTCTTGTTTTAAAAAAGGGTAGGAATTAAATAATTTATGTAATGTTGCTTAGGTTATATGATATATAGCACTATATATGAAGTATAATGTTTGTTAATTTGGTGATATGGTATAAATGTTAATTTGCATATGTCACAAGTGAAAATTCAATAAAGGTGTTTCGAAAATGTGCCTTCTGGATGCAGAAAACTGAATAGAATTTGAATTAGATGCCTTGAGGATTCAGTTTAAGAAGGAATTATTTGGTTTGGAGAAGTTCTCTGGGTTTTTTATTTTTGGTCTACTTGGAATACCACAACTGAAAACAAAGTATTCCTGGTTGCTTTGCTTTAAGTTTTTTCATTACATGTATGACATAATACTTTTCCAGCATTTATTGGGTATGATTTATAAATGCCTACTGCAGTGGGTCATCCTGTTTGTAGCCTGATGGTTCAGCACATAATGCTCGAGTTACTAAGAGAGTGATGTGGTTGTAAGAAGCCTCCGGTTGGCAATGCTATCCCAGTCTCGCTGGGGAAGGTCGCATGCAAGTGTGGCAGTCCAAGAGAATGACTGAAGCTAATTAGCCATGTGCATTTCCTGGAACCTTTCTCCACGCTGGGAAAAACAATGCTGATACAGTCTACTTCTGAATTTTGGCAGTGAACAGAAAGCATTCACTAATTCCTATGGCAGGAGTATAGCTGTTAACCCCTGATTCGCTCCTGGGAAGTAAGTACTGTGAATCCGTCCCTGTGTGTGTGAATGAGTGTACAGGCTGATGTGTGACTGTGTGTCTGTCTGTGGGCATTTGTGCATGTGTGTGGGCAAGTGTGCATGAGCATTAGTATATGTGTGTATATGTGTGCATGTGTACATTTTGTTTGTCAGTAGGAGGTTACTTGTATTTCTGCAGTGCTTGATTCAGAGACACAGTAATTAGTCACTAATTAAGTATTGGTCAGTAATTAAGTATTGCTCCAAGAGATGTTATCATGTCTCTGAATCTCATTATATCACTATTGTGATATTCAGCTCTCTGGCATTGCTCACATAATGCTGGTAGCAATATGACTTCAGAGTCACAGCCATTAATTACTCATGCTTTATGTAATAATTCTACTCAATCCTGTCGTTTTCCTTCCAAGCTCCCTAAAATGTCAGGTGTAATATGGGTTTCCATTGTAAGTTCATGAAAGGTGATTACACTCCTCACAACAGCAAGAATTTAAATGCATTTAAGAAGCAGTACCTACCAAGTTCGAAATTGCTACATATAAGTAACAGAGGTGTAGGGGGTACGATTCTCACATCAGCGAGCACAAGAGTTTGACCCTATGGAAACATATTCTTAATGTGTAATAGCAAGGTTTGTAATTCAGTGTTTCTTAGTCTAAATTGCATTTATACTTCTGGAGTTTCAGGAATTGCATCATTGTATCATTTTTTTATTTCCAACAGATTATCCCCTTGTTTGCTTCTCATATATTCTTTGTATTTCTCAAATTATTTTCTCCACATTTTTAAGCCTGTCCAATGTTTTTAGCTTGCTTTTAGAAATTATGTAACACAAATTTTGATATGGTGCAAAACCACATTTTTATTGTAGTACGTCTAGGTTTATCACACTAGTGAAAGAAAGGTTTGAGATTTCTACATCTTAGCAAACATAAAATATTTGCAGCAGAATCTGAAAGCAACATTTCTTTGGAGGCAACAATTTCCCCATGCAGGAAGCTTTACCATCTGCACACACTTTAGTAATGTAATTATCTCTAAAGTACATGCACATTTGGGAAAGAGGTCTTTCCTCTGCAGCAGGCTTTACTGAAGAGAGTGTATTTTAAGAGTGTCAAGTCACAATCAGTGTAGTCTAGTCTGTCTGTCTAGTAGTTTTTTGTTGATTGATTACTCTTTCTATATTCTTTTAGTAATGATACTAATGTTGTGAACCATTCTATTATCTGTAATCAGTGCCCCATGACAGCATTCTTCTTCGTTTATACTTGCCAGTTTCTTTTTTTCTTAATTAGCCTGTATCTGTTATTTGACTAGGTGGACAATAGTTTATTCTTTTATTTTTTATGTCATTTGAATGTCTCCAAATGGTTTTCACTGAATGTTTTTATTTGTTGTAAATTTTCTGATAACCTGCATTGTATACAATTCCTGCAGTTTGTGTGTGTGTGTGTGTGTGTGTGTGTGTGTGTGTGTGTGTGTGTGTGTGTGTGTGTGTGTGTGTGTGTGTGTGTGTGTGTGTGTGTGTGTGTCTGCCTCTCTTGCTTACATGTTCAGTAATACATTTACCCATCTTGTTAACCCTGTTAGGACACAAGGAGCATTTATATTGTGTCACTGCATCATTGTAGACCTAGATTTATATAATGGGCCTAGAGCAGAGGTCCTTATCAGCGGTGACAATGTGGATCAATTGAATTTATTTTGGACAGGTAGCTTTTTTCATGGGTTGGGAGAGAGTGGGTAGGCATGGCTAGGGAAGGGATGTTGTTGTGTTAATGCTGTTGGAGGAAAATGCCAGTGTACCTGTCCCACTGACAGTATGCCAAAGCTTGTCAAGGGAAGGCATATTGATGGGCCACCTAAGGCACATGTATAAAATCATACATATACATGACCAATGACTGTATATAAGGAATTACAAGCTAAGTCATACAGTTACAAGTCATATAAAAGAATAGGTTTCCTTACAGTCTATGATAGTAGAAGTTTCTCTCTCTAGCTCTCCCCAAGATAAAACATGGACAGATAGATTCACTGTGTGTGTGTGTGTGTGTGTGTGTGTGTGTGTGTGTGTGTGTGTGTGTGTGTGTGTGTGTGTGTGTGTGTGTGTTTGTGTGTATGTTTGTGTATGTATATATATGTGTGTGTGTGTGTGTGTGTGTGTGTGTGTGTGTGTGTGTGTGTGTGTGTGTGTGTGTGTGTGTGTGTGCGCGTATGTGTTTGATTAGATAATTAGAAATAGGTACAAATGAAGATAAAAAATACTTTCTATAACCAGGTATAGATAAAGATGCAAATTATTTTTTTGTTTCTATGTTTGCTGCATTCCTTATCTTGTGTGAATGAATCTGCTGAACACATTTATGAGAATTACTTTTACAAAGTGTTTCATTATAATACATTCTGTTAGTTTTTGCCTTACATTTGTTGATCCATTTAATATTTCAGTGAGTCTCTACAGGTAATGTAATTTATTTATCCTTTGTTGACCAGGTTAGTCCCACTAAGCCAGCAGCCTGTTTTTAGTGGAGACCTAAGTTGATATTTATACTGTGGAATTTTGGTCAGGACTCCAGGAAAGTTCTTCTACTGTTTTTGATCAGTGTTTTGGGATCTTTTATATCCATTTGAGCTATCACCAACTCAAGCACATGTGACCTCAGTTTAACATCTCATCCAGACGACAACACACTTAGTAGGGACCTCCCTCAAATGCTGTACTGCAATGAAAGTAATGAAAAAAAATTAATCCAATTACCAGGGGTGGAAATAGAACCCACAGCCTTATGATTTTCCAACAGCAAATGTAAATGTGCTGCTTTTTGAGCCCATGAAACTGGTTTTATCAGTTGTGTACTCCATCCCACATTCTTCACATCAAGCTTTATCACTTCTGCTTCAGGTTGCTGTCTTCTCTTACATCTTTTACAGCTTTCACATACATTTTTTCAAGAATTCCACTTCTGTGTTGTCACTGTTTCCTTTATATGAATTACCATAAATGGAGCTCTCTGCTTGTATAGTCTCAGATAGCCATACATTTTATATAACTGTTTTACTTTTCATATTTTGGTGCTTGGCTTATACACAGCAGGCATTAATGGAAAACATTTTTCTTTTCTTTTCCTGATCAGATGACCTTCCTTTGGGTGTTAAACTTTTCTACTGTTTGTTTTATTTCTTTACTTGTACCCTTCCTGCTTTGTCAAAAGAAGCTAATGTGTCTTTATCTAGCATACTGTTTTGCTTTGCCTGTTTTGACAAAGACCTCACATCTGTATCTATGGGCTTGAATATTCATATTTTTCTGGGGCATTTACTGCTGTATTTATGGCTCCACTTTAAAAGCAAGAAGACCTATACTTTGATTAGAATTCTCTCTCTCTCTCTCTCTCTTTTGGCAGGGAGGCTCATCATTACAATGTATTGATCTTATTTCTTAGAGACATGCCAACTTTATGGTGTGACACTCATGCACTGGTCCAGCAATCAGGGAGCCTCAGTACTCACCACTAACACCAGTGAGGGGCATCCATATAGGGAAAGGATAATAAATACATAAACAGTAAAGTACAATGTCCCTTAAGAGCTCACAGAGATCACAGTCAGTCTGGGGCTGGTTTCTCCCTTTCTCTCCGGGTCCCCAATAAGACTCCCCACAGCTATAGGGTCTAGATCTCAGCGTAGTGGGCAAGCTAAAACTTCCAGCACCCTCTCTGTCCAACTAGTGCTTTGCGTCCCTGCCCAAGCAGCTGCCACATACACACTTTGAAATAAGGGTTATATACAACCACACAGACACTACTGGGGAAGGCTGGCACAGGTTCTCCAGCTGTGCCCCTTTTACCCAGACTATACGGTAGTACCACTTGACAACCACCCACTAATATTTATCAGCTAATCAAAGGCCCAATTATACTGTGCAATATTATTATCCAAATGGTAAGTGCAACTGAACAATCAAGGCTTATTTGGAGTGGCTTGGCCAGTATCACTATATACATGCAATGTACTCTTAGAGCTTAAATTATCTCTACACAAAAAAAACACAGTTGAAAGGTTTGAAAATATTTAATAATAAATAATAAAAACACAAGACAATACGTCTTACTACACAGTACTAGTCAAGAATTGAGAGATCACAGAGAAATACTTAAAATAATGCAGTAGAAAAGTTCTGACATCAATACAGAAAAAAACTAATCTAATCTCCCTAGTTTCTAGGTATATCTAAAAGAAAACACAGTTCTAAATTAAACTTACATATAGAGCAAGACAGTGCTGGTGATGGATGTTCAAGATACAAATGCTAAAATGCTCTCATTCTTTCTCTTTAAATTGATAACACAGTGTTACTTCACATTACATCATTCTTAACAATTTTCTGGTTTTCCCAGGCTAACAGAAACTCACAGGTTAATAGCCCTTTTGATCTTGCAGCTGGTCAGGAAGTCAGAGCAATAAAAGACATTATACATGCAAATTCTAGCAATTAACTCTGGTCTCAAAAGAATAGCCAGAATTCCTTCATCCAGACATCTCAGCTCCGGGTTTTAGATCAAAGAATTATACCATGCTTGACTTATCAGCTTTCCTCCAGCAGAGTGCAGTGTGGTTACATTTTTAAAGTTGAACGTTTAGCAAAGAGAACAAGCATGTGGCTTACATTAATATTTACAAATGACAGAATTATTTACAAAATTCTATCTGGCTAGGCTGGCAGCCTTCACCTATCTTCACATATGACATAATGATTTTGCCTTTCCTCCAGCTCTAGTGATTTGGATACAACTAGCAGAGACACTCACAGTAATGTAGATGTTGAGTGGTGGTGGCACCTGATGTCAGCTCACCCATCTCATGAGAAGGGTATTTGAGAAACCCCACCATGGAAACATCATTTGGGAGGAGAACAGAAGGACAGGTAAAGCATCTTTAAATGGATACCTCAGGGAATGTGGGCTTACCAGAGGGCAGTTGCTTTGCAGCTGAGTGTTACATGTGTGCTGAATGGTGTACCCCTTGTGGGACTCAACATAATGGACAATAGACCTTGTTTGTCAGCTAACAGGAGGAAGGAGGGAGGTGTATTTAAAATGATTTACCCTTACAGGATAATTATAATTCTTTTGAATTCTTGACCCCCTACCTCCATGACATATTCTGGTGATAGGGAATAGGTTGACCAACTGTGTTAACATGAAGACAAAAAGATTTGAGACTTGCAGAAGGACCCCCACCCCCCAAAAAAAAACATAGTCATACATGTTCTCTTCATCTACAAATGTTTCTCAGACTTTGAACCAGGAGTGCCAAAATCAGCTTTCTTAGGACCCTGTCATATGCTTTATCTAAATCTAGGAATGCCCAGTAGGACTCTCTCATCATCTCTAACTTCTTCTCAATTATCTGTATCACTACAAATAATGGGTCAGTTGTGCTGCTACTTTATTGTATTTCTGGTAGTGTTTGATTTATGAATAAGTGGGAAATTCATAAGTGTGGCATTTGCAGATAACATGTAAACCGGTCATAGATCACCCCTTAGCAATGCATAGGAGACTGAGTAGAGGCAAAGGGCTTTAAGGAACTGTGCATATAGTAGGTTTGTTACCCCTTATATTCTTTTTGTAAGGAGCCTCTGAGGTTACTCTAGTTGCTGCATATGCCTGGTCAGGTATACACCAAAGGGAAAATTGTACTTTATGATTTGCTTGTTAAGGACAGAGTACATTGGGATAATGACCTCTTTGGCTCCAGATGCCATGCCATGTTACTTATAAGCTGCACAACATAAAATGATTTCTTCACCACTGTGGTCACATGGTGGTCAAAGGTAAGGCTACTGTCTACATGTGTACCCAGATCCATGACCACTGGTGTGATGATCCACCACTGGCCCAGTAATTAAGAAGCCTCAATCCTCACCACTGGGAGATGTACAGTGGGAGGATGACAAGTACACACACACTATTTCCAGATGCAGCTTTCTGCATCAAATGCAGTTTTCCTTAAGAGCACACAAAGATCACAGTCAATCTGGGGCTCATTTCTCCCTCTTCCTCCAGATCCCCATTAAGACTCCCAAATGGCACAGCTATAGAGTTGAGATCTCAGTTTAGTGGACAAGACAAGATCTCCAGCACCCTCTCTGTCTGACCGGTGCTTTGTGTCCCTGCACACATAGCTGACACACTCACTCTTTGAGGTTTGATTTACACAGACACACACACACACACACACACACACACACACACACACACACACACACACACACACACACACACACACACACACACACAACTGAGAAAGGCTGACACAGGTTTACTAGCTATGCCCCCTTTTTACCAGTCTATAAGTTAGTTATCACTGCCACTGGTCAGCTCCTTATCAGCTACTCTAAGTTCCTTAACAAAGGGTGTCCAGTCTTACTGTGTAATGTTACTATCAGTACAAATGGTAGTTTGACCAAGAGCAAGGCTATTCGGGGTGGCCCACAGTGTCACCAAATAAATGTGGAAGTACTCTCAGAACTTAAATATATCTACACAGATTAGCCACAAAGAAAGCTTTAAATGTATTTAATAGTAACTAATAAAATAACAAGACAATGCTAAATATATCTTTACAGTGACATCAGCATTCATAATCACAGGAAATATTTAAAACAACATTGCAGGACAATCTCAAATAAATAGAGAAAATTATCTAAGCTAAGCTCTGCTATATTCCTGACTATGTCCAATATAGTTATATTGTTCCCTAGTAACTTATTTCATCAGAGCAAGGCAAATTTAGTAAATGGATCTTCTAACTGATGTTGTCAGATCAAAGACAGAATACAGAATGCTGTCTCTCTCAGAGAGTTCTCAAATTAATATCTCTGGGATAGTTTGCAGAATGACATTATTCTTGTCATCTGATGCTATCCCAGGTCCAAAACAACAAGTGATGGAAGCTGGTAGCATTTAGGATCTTCCTGTAAAAATACATAGACAAGGGCTTTTCCACAGATATATGGCAAAGACTGAAAGTCATAAAACAATAAAACACTACCAAGACAATACAGGAAGTTCCCTAGTTTTAGACACTGTGTCTCCTTGCTGCCATAAAGTAGTTTAATTTCAGCTATTTTTCTGAAGGTAACCTCCTGTATTCCAGTTTCTACTATTAAAATATATACATTTAAACAGGTACAACAGTGCATATACATTTCTGTTCTCTTTCAGCAGGGCACACTGTGGATACATATTTAAGGTCAGTACTTTACAAAATACCTTTTCAACACACACTTCTGTACCAGCAGTTTGATATACACATAACATACAGTTCTAATACAGTTGTAACACAATCATCTTACACAAATCATTTTGATTTTCACCAATGACATATAATTATTTACAAAATTCCAGATAGTTGTGCTGGCAGCATCCCCTTTCATGACATTTCTCCCCCACCTTGAAGATTCAAGCTAGTTTTTCAAGTGACCCTTGAGAAATGTTGCTTGAGCGGGATGACCCTATCTGGGAATACATTATCCCATTCCCTGTCTTGAGATCCCTACTGTGTTGGCATTGCTAACCCCACTGTAGTGCTGCACTGTCAAATCATATGCCTGCAACTCTAGTATCCACCTTAGTAGCTTAGCACTTTGCTGGATGGCTAAATGTAGCCATGTTAAGGGATTGTGGTCTGTAACTACAGTGAATTTCCTTCCATACAGATAAGGCTGAAGTTTCTGCAGTGCCCACACTATGGCTAGACATTCCTTTTCTACAGCTGCATAGCATTCCTCCCTGGGTTGGAGCCCACAGCTGAGACATACCACTGGGTGCTCTCCTTCCTCTGAGGAAACCTCACTGAGTACAGCCCCCAACCCATGGTCTGAAGCATCCACCTGCACAATGAATTATTTGCTGTAATCTGGACTAGCTAACATAGCCCCCCCAAAGCTTCTTTAAGCTTCTGGAATACTTGCTGGCATGTTGGGGTCCACACTACCTTATCTGGCCTGCTTCTCCTTGTCAGATCTGTGAGGGGAGCCGCTACGGTCCTATAATTGGGGACAAACTTTCTGTAGTACTCTGCTGTCCCTAAGAATGCCCTCACTTGCTTTTTGGTAACAGTGGCAATCCATGCCTGAATGGCTTCCACTTTAGCACATTCTGGTCTGATCTTACTACGCCCCACTCTATGTCCCAGGTAGGAGACCTCTGCCATACCCACCTGACACTTACTGGGCTTAATGGTCAACCCTGCCCTCTGTAGTCTGCCTAGCACCTCACTGACATGCTGAAGGTTTTCTTGCTAGGATGGGCTGTAGATGGCAATATCATCCAGGTAAGCAAGGGCAAAATCTCCTGCTCCTGTTAGGATATGATCTACCAGCCTCTGGAAAGTCTCCGGAGCATTTGTCATCCCAAAGGGCATCTTCTTGAACTCATACAAGCCAAAAGGGGCACAAAGGCTGACCTCCCTCTAGCACTAGGAGTCAAGGGCACCTGCCAGTAACCATTGGTAAGATCAATAGTATTAAGATACTTACCTCCATCCAGCTGCTCAAAGGCTTCATCTGTCCTAGGCAAGGGGTAAGCATCTGACTCTGTGTGATTATTTAATTTCCTGTAGTCCACACAGAACCTGGTGCTGCTATGCTTCTTTGGTACCAGCACCACTGAGGAGGCCCAGGGACTGCTGGACTCCTGGATTACTTCTAGGTCTAACATTTCCTGTATCTCCTCCCTCACAGTCTGTTTGACTCTCTCAGGCACCCTATATGGGGTCTGCTTAATAAGCCTTTGGGGTCCTGTATCCACATACTGCTGTACCAGGTGGGTGCACCCTGGTTTCCCAGTGAACATGTCCCCAAGCTCCTGTAACACTGCTCGGATTTCTTGAACTTGAGTAGACAATAACTGCTGGCACATTGCTGCCCCTTCCACTGAGTTGTCAGTCCGAGCCTCACTGAAGAGATCAGTCACCAGATCCCCATCAGACTCCTCCTGCCATCCACTGCAAATACTCAGCAAAAAGGCTCTCTATTATGGTAAGATTTCATCATGTTAACATGGTACAATTTGTCAGTATTATTTGGGGAACCTACCCTGTTCAAAATCTCTAACAAAGCATTTGCCACCTTTCTGTCTCAGTGGAGTACAGTGCCACCACTTCAGGGTATCTGTTAGCCAAATCTACTACCACTAGGATATACTTCTTACCTGTGGAACTTGGGGTACTCAGAGGCCTCACAATATCCATAGCTAGCCTTGGAAATGGCTCCTCAATCACAGGCAAAGGCATCAAAGGAGCTTTGACCTTGTCCCCTGACTTGCCTACTTTTTGGTAATGCTCACAGGTCCTGCAGTGCCCTGTTACATCTTTGAAAATCCTAGGCCAATAAAAGTTCTACATAATACATCTCTTTGTACATTTTATACCCATATGACCTGCAAAGGAAATGCAATGGGCTATGGCTAGAAGTGCCAGAAAGTAGGCTCCTGGCACTACCAACTTCTGTATTCTCTCACCCTCTAGCCCTCAATCAAGTGTCCACTCTCTATACAGTAGCCCTTTGTCCCAGTATACAGATTCCTCCTTCCCCTGAGAATCAGGTGCCTCACTAGCTACCTCCCCCCAGCCTCGTAATGTAGGGTCTGAGAGCTGAGCCTGTCTCAACTCTCTCTTAGTAATCTTTCCCAGCTTCCCTTCCACAGGAAGTCTGGCATTCACTGACAGTGGTGCCTCACTGTCAGCTTGGGTACTACAACTCACCTCTGCCCTTGCAGTCACTCTGTCCAAGGGAACATCAGCACCCAGCAACAACTGTGGCTCACCTTCAGTTTCACTGCTACAGAATAGATCCCTCTCTGAAGTAACCACCACACCAGTCCTGGCTTCAAGTCTGTGGTCTGTCTGAGCCCCCCCCCCCAGGTTACCAGGCCCACATGCTTGTCTCCAAACCTGACTGCATGTCAAGGTACTTCATTATCAAAATAATTTCCTATCAGGACATCTGCAAGGATATCCTCAAACACACTTACTTGCTGGCTTCCTTTTCCATCCTCCCAGTCAAGGTGAACTCTAGCCAAAGCTATTTAGAATGGCTTCCCTCCCAAAGCCCTGACTGGAGTATACTGCCCAAGCATGTAGTGCTCCTCTCTAGCCATTGCAGGTTTCACAATGGTTAGAGCAGAGGATGTGTCTCTCTTAGCTGTGGCCTGTTTCCCATTTACTATGGTAAGTTATCCCTTGTTGTGGATGTTTGGTACCCTTGTTGTCTTCAGAAAACTCACTGCTGGCATTCTGCTTCTCCTCTTCTTCAGCCTCCAAGTGCCACAGTCTCTCTTCTGATTCTAGTTCCAACTGTTTGGCCTCCAGTTCAAGTCTGTTTTAATCCAGATAGATTTTTAAGTCCTCTGAGGTGAAACTGAACTGTCCATATTCTGAGAGTTCTACATCCCCAAGGCAAGTCTGGTTGTCCTCCTGGGTGCTGGTCTGTGGTGCAGCTGTGACTAAGGCTACAATAATTTCTGCTTTAATCAGGTTTGCATGCACCAGTCCTTTGTCTTGGCATGTTTCAGCCAACTGGATCCTTGTCAGCTTGTCATACTCCTCTGCTGACATCCTTTTCTGCTCTCCCTGACTAACTAAGCTAACATGAAATAAATAAAACTGTTGTGATATGAAAGTTTGAATATCTATCATGTGGCTGATTGAGAGTACAAACACTTTCTTTAGTGAAAACTCTTTACAAGCTGCAGGAGTTAAATATCCATACCATTGAATCCCAAGATGTGGATATCCCACCACTGCCAACCAATAATGTGATGACCCACCACTTGACAAGTAAGCAAGGGGCCTCAGTCCTCACCACTGGCACCAGAGGGGGATGTACATTGTGAGAATGACAGGTACATACACAGTATTTCTAAATGCAGGTCTCTGTATCAAGTGCAATTTAAATTAAGAACACACAGAGACCACAGTCAGTCCAGGGCTGTTTTCTCCCTCTTTCTCCAGATCCACAATAGGACTCCCCACTTACACAGCTATAGAGTTGAGGCCAAGCCAAGACCTCCAGCACCCTCTCTGTCCAAACTGCGCTTCATGTCCCTGCCCACGTAGCTAACACACACACTCTATGAGATTTGATTCACACACACACACACACACACACACACACACACACACACACACACACACACACACACACACACACACACACACACACACACACACACACACACACACACACACACACACACACACACACACACACACACACACACCTGGGAAAGGCTGGTACAGGCTTACTGGCTATGCCCCCTTTTGCCCAGAGTATAAGATAATTATCACTGCCACCAATCAACTCCTTATCAGCTACTTTAAGGCCCTTAAAAAAGAGTGTCCAATCTTACTTTGTAATATTAATACAAATGGTAGTTTGACCAAGAGCAAGACTATTAGGAGTGGCCCACACAGTATCACTAAATAAATCTGCAAGTACTCTCAAAACTTAAATATCTCTAGACAGCTCAGCCACAATGAAAGGTTTAAATATATTTAATAATAAATAATAAACAAATAAGTAAATACTCAATATATATTCACTGTGATATCAGAGTTCAAAATCACATGAAATATTTAAAACAACATTGCAGGACAGTCTCAAATAAATAAAGAAAAATATCTAATGTAAACTTCTCTATATTCCTGACTGTATCTAAGAGAATTATACTGTTCCCTAGAAACTTATTTCATAGGTTCATAGGTTCATAGGTTCATACTAGGCTATCTGCCCTGGGGCAATTATAAGCCTAGCCCGATTCTGTATGGCTTACGCCACCCCTTGATTTGAGTATACTGTGCCCTTTTTAAGGTTTAGTTTACTGTGCCTTTGTCTAATAGTGACACGGGAGTAATCCCTGGGACAAACCTACGATCCCCCATCCACTTATCGAGATTCTTCTTGAAGAGATTCAGTGAGGTGCTCTGCCTCACATGAACTGGAATTCTATTCCAGAGCGAAGGGAGCCTCTGGATTATGAACCTGTCCCTCCAGCAAGTTCTATTTATTTCTGTGCTGAGGTTCAAGTCCCTCGAGCGTGTGGCTCTAAGGGATTTAGATTTACTGAGGTGGAGCATGTCCATTAATTCTGGATTTGACATAGCTTTGTATGTCAGGCATAGATCGCCTTGAAGTAGGCGGTATGCAACTGAGTAGAGCTGGAGTTTTTTTAACCGAGCAGCATATGGCATCTGTTTTTCATATAGAGAAAGGCAGATGTGTGGTAAATGGTTCTTGTCAGGTCCAAGACAGAATACAGAATGTTCTGTCTCACTAAGAGACTTTTTAAATTAATATCTTAAATACTACTGATGGGATACCTTACAGAATGACATAATTTCTTCTCACCTGACCTATCCCAGGTGAAATCCCCACTGTTGGAATCTGGCAGTATTTATCATTTGGCTGTGAAAATACATAGACCACAGATTTTTGGCAAATGATGAAAGTCATAAAACAATTACATTCCTTCATAATTTCAGAGGTAGTAATTAATTCACTCAGAAGACAATGCAGAAAACTTTTCACCACAGACTCTGCATCTATAGCTCACTGAAAACTGAAAGATACCATCTTTTATTGCATAGCCATAAAGTAATTTAATTTCAGCTATTTTTTCTGAAATTAACATCCTGTATTCCTGTTTCCACTGTTAAAATATCTACATTTAAACAGTGACAATAGTGCATGTATGTTTCTGTTCTATTCCAGTAGGGCACACCATGGTTACATTTTAAGCACAAGTACATTATAAAATATTTTTTAGCACGTCTGTACAGACCGGTTTGATATACACATGACATACAGTTCTAATACAGTTGTAACGCAAGCATGCTATATAAATCATGTTGATATTTACAAATGACATATAATTATTTACAAAATTCCAGATAGCTGTGCTGGCAGTATCTCCCTTTGTCACAGTCCAAGTTACACTTGAATATGTACTAGAATCCTTCATCAATCAACCCAATATGATCTTCATGGAGGATCTCAACTACTCTTCTATAGATTGGGAATCCTGCACCACTTCTACTGTAAAAGCCCAGTGATTCCTAGAATTTATTACCTACATCCTGGAACAGTCAGTCCACTCTCCTATCAGGGGTACAAACATCATTTACTTTGTACTCACAAATATGTGGGAGCGATGTTCTTCACACAATGTAATGTTCTTGCTCATCAGATCTGACCATACGGCAGTATTGCTTTCAATAGAAATTAATTCTGGGGACCCAGCAAAAACAAAAACCTTTAGGAACTATTTCAAGGCTAACCTCTCTCTACTAAGCAACATCTTGGCTAAATTCCAAGCACCCCCAAACCAAGTAAACACCACAGCACAGCTATGTAGAGCTAGTTACAAAATCTATGTACAGCCATACTGACAGCTGCATAGACTGAGCTGTGCCCATTCATATTAAGAATAAGACAAACTCAAAAGACAAGCCAACCTTGTGGATTCACAGTATAAACTGATTATACAACAAAATAAAAAAATCTTGCCCAAGCATAGGAGGAACAAAGCTCGATATACTAAAAATCCCCTGACTAATCTAAACAGGAAGCTAAGATGGTTAATTAATACTTCAAATGATAAATTTGGAGACAGGCAAAGGGCAACCACAAAGCTTTCAACAGCTATGATCATAACCACAAGGACAATACGCAACAATGCACACAACATATTGTAGATGGCATCACCCACACTGAACTGAAGAGGCCATTGCCATCCTTTTGGACAGATTCAGCTTAACCCCGCCCCCTTGCCACATGCCACAGTCCCCACAACCATTTCCAGGGAACAGGTCATCAATGCACACTCCAAGGCCAAAAACACTGCATCAATGGGCCCTGATAACATCTAAGGATGCTAAGTAAATAGCATAAAGCATGACCTCACTGGTCCCCCTTGAATCACTTTTCAACTACAGTCAGGTTTTTGTGCCCAAGTAATGGAAAATGGCAGAAATCATTCCCTTGTACAAAGAAGGTCTAACCACGTATCCAGGTGACTGCAGATCCATAAGTCTGACCAGCCTCATATGTATGGCCATGGAAAAAATCATCACGGACATGATAAATGAGGACAAAGGTAATATGCAAATATATTTCCCAGGTGAACCTAGCAGAAGCCCAACAGCAGAAAAAGGTCTGGTATGATAGGAATACTCAAGCTAGAGAATATGCTGTAGGGCAGCAGGTAATGGTTCTCATTCCTGTCAGACAAAATAAGCTGTAAGCAGCTAGGGAGGGACCATTCAAAGTGGTAAGGAAGGCCAGTGATTTTAACTACATGGTAAAACTGCTAGGCAGGAGGCAGGGGCACAAACTGTACCACGTTAACAGGATGAAACCTTACCATAACAGGTAGGCCCTGGTGCAAAGTATTTACAGTAAGAGGCAGGAGGAGTCTGAGGGCGGTCTATGACTACAGGGAGTCAGTCAGCAAAGTCCCAAATTACTATGGTGAAGCCTAGGATTGCAAGCATATAATAAGACATTGCAGCATTGTACTGGGGTCAGGAATGCCAAGGTAGCTGGAATCTCAACACAGTGAATGGAGTAATGTATTCCCAGATGGTCATCCCCCTCAACCAGTGTTTTTCAAGGGTCACTTGAAAAACTAGCTTGAGTCTTCAGGGGGTGAGAAGTGTGACAAAAGGAAATACTGCCAGCCCAGTTATCTGGAGTTTTGTAAATAATTATATGTCATTTGTGAATATTAACATGATATATACATATATATATATATATATATATATATATATATATATATATATATATATATATATATATATATATATATATATCTATGGGAACACTACTGAATCTTGAACTTTTGAAATCTCGAATTTCAAAAGCTTGAGACCATGTAGCCGAAACCCCACATTACCGAAACACCAGAGGAGCGAAATTCAAAATCCCAAACTTAAGGGATTTTGAGTTAGCGCTTCTGGTGTTGCAGTTCAGGTAAGTATGTGTGTGTAAGTGTGTTTGTGAGGGGCTTCAATGTGTGCAAGTGTGTGTTGTGACTGTGGTGTGTGTGTGTGTGTGTGTGTGTGTGTGTGTGTGTGTGTGTGTGTGTGTGTGTGTGTGTGTGTGTGTGAGAGGGGCTGTAATGTGTGGGTGTGAGTTGGCCTTGTGTGTATGTTTGTGCAATCTCGGAGTTAGAATATTAAAGTAGGGGGGTGTGGGGGTCACAACCCCCCACATGGGGGGGTGCAGCTCCCCTGCTTATATTTAGTGTAGGGTGGTTTGTTTGGTTATGGGGGGGCTGTGTGTATGGTTGTGTGAGCACTGTATGTATGTAGTACTTTCGCGATTTTGAATTTTGAGGTTTTAATATTCCAGTAATGTGGGGTTTGGGGCTTATAGTCTCAGTATTTAGGTCTTCGGGATTGTGTTATTTCAGGATTCAGTAGTGAATCCATATATATATACATATATATATATATATATATATATATATATATATATATATATATATAGGCCTATGTTAAAACATCAAAAGTGCAGTTCATTAAACTGCACTTTCAATTAGCCACTTTAACGAAGGTGCATAACATCAAACATGCACTTTCACTAAAGTAAACAAAAAAAGTAAAAAATACACACAAAAATAAATGTAAACACTACTATGCAGGGGAGTAAGCCCCCCTGCACCCTCCACACCCCCCTACTTTAATATTCTAACTCCGAGATTGAACTACAATGGAGAAAAGGAAATATTCCCTTATCCCCACTGTACCGTGATTTCCACAAAAGATTTGTTAGTTGTTCATCAACAGAATATGTTGATGTACAACTAACAAAACATGCAAACTGCATGTTTTTTTTCATTTTTTACTTTGTTTTAGCGAAAGTGCATATTCAATGTTATGTACTTTCACTAAAGTCAGTTCTTCAAAGTGCAGTTTGATTAACTGCACTTTCAACTTTCTGACAAGGACCCATATATATATATATATATATATATATATATATATATATATATATATATATATATATATATATCTGTGTGGGTGTGTCTGTGTGTGTGTGTATGTGTGTGTGTGTGTTTGTGTGTGTGTGTGTGTATGTGCAGGAAAAGGGAGATACTACCAGCATAGTTGTCTGGAATTTTGTGAATGGTTATGTGTCATTTTTGAATATCAACATGATTCATATACTTGTTTTACAAATATATTAGAACTGTATATCATATAAGATGGTTTGTACAGATGTGTGCTGAAGAGCTATGTTGTGGACTACTCAGCTTAGAGATGTGCCTACAGTGCACCTTACTGGAAGATAACGGAAATGTACATAAACTATTGTAAACATGTAAATGTATATATTTTAACAGTGGAAACTTGAACATAGAGGGTAACTTGCAAAAATTCAGAAAAATTGTTGAAATTAAATTATTTTATAACTGTGCCATAAAAGATGGTTTTGATGCAGCAAGGAGAAAGGATGTTTAAAACTAGGAAGCCTTCTGCATTGTCTTGCAAGTGTTTTATTGTTTTATGTCTTCCAGGAGCTGCAAAGATCTGAGTGCTATATATTTTTCACAAGTAGATGCTAAAGGCTGGCAGTTTCTAGCAATGGGAGTTTACCTTGGGAACTAAAGTCAAATGACAAAAAGTGATGTCATCCTGCAATCTAACTCAGCAGTAACATTTAGGATATCAATTTAAGAAGTCTCTGAGAGAGAAACAGAGAGAGAGAGAGAGAGACCATTTTGTATTTTGTCGTTGACCTTACAGCATCAGCTGGAAGACCCACTCACCACATCTGTCTTGCCTGGCTCTGTAAGTAAGTTAACTTGAGTACAGTAATTGCCCTTTGATACAGACAGGAATACAGTGAAGTATAGCTTAGATGTTTTATTTATTTATTTGATACTGTCCTGCAATGTTGTTTTAAATATTTCCTGTGATTTTGAACTCTGATATAACTGTGATTATTTACTGAGTATTTTCTTATTCTTTTATTATTTATTATTAAATACATTTAAACCTGTCAGTGTGGCTGATATTTGTGAGACATGTTTAAGTTCTGGAGTACTTTGCATATTTATTTGGTGACAGTGTGGGCCACTCCTAATAGCCTTGCTGTTGGACAAACTACCATTTGTTTTAATAGCAGCATTACACAGTAAGATTGGACACCCTTTGTTAAGGGCCTTAAATTAGCTGATAAAGGGTTTGCTGGTGGCAGCAAAAACTACCTTATAGTCTGGGCAAGAAGGGGCATAGCTAGTAAACATGTCCCAGCCTTTCCTATGTGTGTATGTGAGTGTTTGTATATGAATCAAATATTAAAGAGTGTATGTGTCAGCTACTTGGGCAGGAACGTGAAGGAATGGTTAGACAGACAGGGTGCTGGAGGTCTTGGCTTGGCCACTCAGCTGATATCTCAACTCTATAGCTGTGCCAGTGGGGAGTCTTATTAGGAATCTGGAAAAAGAGGGAGAAACCAGCCCCAGACTGACTGTGGTCTCTGTGTGCTCTTAATGGAAATTGCACTTGAAGCAGAGAGCTACATCTGGTAAATACTGTGTGAGTGCCTGTTACCCTCCCAGTGTGTATGTCCCCCACTGTTGCCAGTGGTGAGGATTGAAGCTCCTTAATTACTGGGCCAGTGGTAGGGCATCACATCAAGTACAACCCCTGTTTCCAAGAATATCAAGGTATTAAGAGAAACTACATCAACAATTACTGCCCCTGTCCAAAAGGAACACCGATGGAATTCTTGGCTGAATTTGTGGTTTCCCATCCAGTCATACAAATTACACTTAAATAGGGTCAGAGAGGTGCTCTGCTTCATGTGAATTGGAAGTTTGTTCCAGAGGAGAGTTAACCTCTGTGAAACATATCTGTCTCTCCAGCAAGTCCTGTTGATGTCACTTACTCAGTTGATTTCCCTAGAGCAAGTGCATCTTATACCATTTGATTTATGAATATGCAGCATTTCCATTAGAGTAGGATATGAGACTGCTTTATATGCAAGGCAGAGGCCACTTCTTAGTAATCTGTAAGACACAGAGTATAGTGACAGTAATTTCAGTCTGTCAACTTATGACATATGCTGAAGACCCTGAATTTTCTTTGTAAGAAACCTTTGAGATCTTTCCAGTTACTGAAGGTGCCTGGTAAGGTACATACCAAAGGTAGCATTGTACTCTATTGCTGGCCTGATGAGTGAGGAGTATGGGGAGGTTATAACCTCTATTGTTCTGAATGCAATGCCCTTATTTCTGAAGTGGGCAATGTAGAAAGGCTTTCTTAACTGTGTGGAGATGTGGTGGTCAAATGAGAGGTTGCTGTCAACCTGTGTGCCCAAATCTCTCACCACTGTTCTCATGCTTAGGGTGTTGTTATTAATGTGGTAATCTACAGGGATGTCTCCCTTGCTGAAGGGGATGGTAATGCATTTTTTTGCATTGAGTTTTAGTTCATGACTTTGGCACCAGTTGTTTGCATGTATAAGTCCCTCTTGTAGGATGTTGACATCATTTCGGGACTCAATGACTGCACCCAGTTTGCAATCATCAGCAAGAATTGTCAGTCACAGGCCTTTTGTTTTTGCCTGTACATCCAAGAAGTAGATTCCAAACAACAGGGGCCCCAGAACTGATCTCTGTGGAACACCACTGGTTACGAGTCTCCTGGTGGAGGTAGAGTTACCTATTTTGACTGTGTGCGTTCTGTCAATGAGCCAGTTTACAACCCTCCTGACAATATATAGATTGATCTCCAGCTGGGTGAATTTATCAGTGATGCTTGACTGGGGAATAGTGTCAAATGCCTTGGCCAGGTCCAGGTAGGCCATACACATGGATTTGATGAAATTCAGGGCTTTGGTGACTGTCTCAAAGAAGTCCACCAAGTTCAAGAGGCAGGATCTCCCTTTAATGAAAACAAACTGGGGTGGGTGAAGCATTTGGAGATCTCCTATATCTTTGTTGATAAGGTCAATGAGTATTTTTTCCTTATCCTTGCAGATTAGGCTGGTGAGGCTTATGGGTCTATAGTTCCCGGGTAAGTGTGGTCATTTCCTTTATATAATGGGAAGACAGTTGCTGTTTTACATTCAGCAGGTACAAAACTAGTGCTTAAACTGTGGTTAAAAAGAGTACCCAGCAGTGCAGCTATTTCCTGTTTTAATCCATTTAGAACACAGCCTGGGATATTATCAGGTCCCATAGAGGCTGTGTTTTTGGCTTTGGAGAGAGCATTTACCACCTGCTCTTTGGAGATACTGGGTAGAGGGCAGGTGATAGGGATACTTTGGAGCATATATGACACAGACGGGGGAGAAGTTTTCACTGAACATGTCAGCTAGCAGGTTGGCTATTTCTATGGTTTCACTATATGTGGTGCCATTAACAACCTGTTCCACACCGATCTGGGTTTTTTTCTTTAAGGTTTCTGATGTAGTTAAAGAAGGCCTTGTGGTTATCCTTAGCAAATGAGGCTAATTTGGATTCATAGTTAATTTTAGAATGCCTCAGACAATATCTTATTTGCTTGTTTAAGCTGATTGCATGTTTAAGCCGAGGAGGGAATGCTTCCAAGTCAGAAATTGTTCCTTCATGCTCATGGACAACAATTTCTTTCTCTTATTGTATAACCAGTTAATGGCAGATGTCTACCAGGCAGGCTTGTTCTTTCTTGAGGATCTTGTTTTGGTCCTATATGGTACAGCTGAGTTAATACATTTGTATAGATGCTTATACAAGACATTGGTGTAAATCCCAGTATAGGTGTCCATGCCGTCAGTGAGGATAGGGGGCTATGAAGCTGTTAATGCCATCATATATTAGGTTGTAATTGGCTTTGGAGAAGTTTTTTTAGTTTAGTTATTGCTTAATGCTTTGATAATGGGGGATCAGATGTTATTGTTACTTTTAATTAGACTGATTTATGATCAGACCTCTCTAGGGAGGGCTGCACACACAGGGTGGTGCAACGATCACCCATGCTAATGAGCACCAGATCCAGAATGTTTGGGCCCCTTGTGGGTGTGTCCACCAACTGATCCAGGGCATTGGAGTTGATGAAGTCCAAGAACCTTTGGGCAAGTGTGTTAGTATATGTATAATTTACCCAGTCTATGCATGGGTATTTAAAGTCACCTAAAAACAGGGTGCTTGGTTGTATCTTGAGCGATTCAAGTAGATCCAAGTATGCAGCGTGGATATCCTGATTCATGGAGGGGGTCCTAAAACTGGCAATAACTTAGAAAGGGATCTTACCTACAGTCAATTGGACCTGGATTAGTTCAAGTGAATCTGATGAATATTGATACTTTACCTACTTAATTTTGCGCACTTTCAGTTTGTGGTTTGAAAATGTGGAAGGCATTATAACCCAGTATGGCTAGGGTGCTTTCCACAGCCTTAAACTAAGTCTCTGTGACTGCACAAATGTCAGCATCTTTTAAGGTGAAGACTGCTTCCAGTGAATCAGGATATCCATGCTGCATACTTGGATATACTTGAATCGCTCAAGATACAACCAGCATGAGTGACTGGTGTTCCACACCTGAAGTCAACTCCTCGTTGGTCAGATCAGACCATAAGCTAATCACCCTAGCTATCTGCATCCTGCCCCCACCCACCATTAAGGAAATCATGGTAAGAAATTTCTCCAAAGCCAACTTCATGCTTCTTAAGACAGAAGTGGTGAACTTAATGACACTCATGCAGATGGACAATACAGTTACGACTGCTGAATCCTACACAGATGCACTCTATAAGCACTTACACAAGTGCAAGGATTGTGCTATCCCAAAAAGAACCAAGATGCTATCCTCCAAAAAATGGAAGCCAATCTGGTGGTCCCCTGCCATAAACAAACTCTACAACAGAAGGAAGAAACTGTTGCAAAAGAGAGTAAAATCCCATGAGTGGAGGAGTTCCCTGGCCAGGCTCAATAAGAAGCTGAGATCCCTTATAAGATCCTCCAAAGCTAGCTATGAAAACAAAATTGCCACTGATTATAGGGACAACCACAAAGCATTCCATAGCTATGTCAAGAATCTCAATGGCAACACCCAGATCTGCTCTGAGTTACAGCACAATGGCATGAAAATTACAGAACCAACTGATATTGTCAATGTCCTGTCAGATAGGTTCAGTGCTAACTTTATCCCCGCTCACCCCCTAAAGGGCCATATCTATACAGGAAGAATGCAGAGTCCCCATAATCACAACTATGCAGGTAAAAGCTGCACTCTCTAAAGCCAAAAACACAGCATCCATGGGACCTGACAACATCCCAGGCTGCATTTTGCACGGACTTCAGAATGAACTGGCTCCCCGCCTAAGCACCATGTTCAATCATAGTCTCACGTCAGGCTTTGTGACCACTGAATGGTGCATAGCAACAGTTATCCCACTTCACAAAGGGGGAGCCACCACTGATCCCAGGAAGTATCGCCCTATTAGCCTTATGAGCCTGGTCTACAAGGCCATGGAATGTATATTCATGGAACTCATAAACAAAGACATTGGTAACCTCCAAACTCTGGACCCCACCCAGTTTGGGATTGTGAAAGACAGATCATGCCTCTTGAGCCTGATCGACTTCTTTGAGGCAGTCACCAAAGTTGTAGACGAGGGTAAGGTGGTTCACACAGCCTATCTTGACCTCGCCGAGGCATTCAACACCATCCCCCATTCTGGAATTATAACTCACTAAACTAGGTATAAATCCCTACATCACAAGATTGTTTGCCAAATGGCTCACTGACAGAACCCATACTGTAAAAGTTGCAGACTCCAAATCTGACTTCAAACCAGTGACAAGTGGAGTACCACAGGGTTCAGTCCTGGGACCTCTCTTGTTTGGTATCTACTTCTCTGAAGTACAGGCTAACACAGAAGGCCTTTGGATAATGAAGTTTGCAGATGACTACAAACTAGGAGCCATAGCTGAGTTCCCAAATGATGTGGACATCCTACAGAAGGGCCTCACTGAGACAGATGACTGGTGTCAGAGCCATGGCCTCATGCTCAATGCCAAAAAGTGCACTGTCATCCCCTTTGGTAAAAACTCTGTACCCATGAACTACCACATAGGCAGCAGTCTGCTTAACACCGAAGGTGGACAGTAGTCTCTCCTTTGATAATCACATTGCCACAGTAGTCAGAAAATCCTTCTATGTGGCACACCTCATCACAAAAGGGTTCTCATCTAGGAAAAAAGAGGTCATTGTTCCCCTCTACTCGACACTCATTAGACTCTATAGTACAATGCCCCTTTTGGAATGTACCTCACAAGACATCTGCAGAAACTAGAAAGGCCACAGAAGTACCTCACAAAGAGGATTACTAGCCTCAAACCGATGCCCTACACTGACCGTCTTAAAAAACTCCAATTTTACTCCATAGCATATCGCCTACTCCGAGGTGATCTCTGCCTAACATATAAAGCTATGTCAAACCCAAAGCTGTTGAACATGCTACACATAAAAAAATCCCAATCCCTCCAAGCTACATGCTCTAGGGACCTAAACCTTGTCACCACAATGAACAGGACTTGCTGGAGGGATAGATTCCTCTCCCAGAGACTTCCTATACTCTGGACCAACTACCCATCTATGTCAAGCAAAGTTCCTCATTAGCATTCTTCAAGAAAAATCTTGATAAGTGGATGGGAAATAGGAAATACACCCCGGGGATCACTTCTGTGGCTCTGCTCGACAGGGGCATGGGAAAATAACTTTCTTGGGTGGTGTAAGCCAGGGAACCTTGTTGGCTAGGCTTACTTAGGCCCTTGGGCCGATAGCCTAGTACCTGTCTATGAACCTACGAACCTATGAGTGCAGTTTTAGGTTTAGACTCCTAGCATTTAGCAGCATAACCTTGAGGTTGTTTTTTGAAGATATTTTTACATTTGGAATTTTGTTGTTGTGACATTGCCTAAAAAGGTACTATGGAGGAGGCAAGATCCTTAGTCAGTAACCAAAATCCCAGAGAAGACAGATGAAGACCATCTCTGTCAACGCAGTGTGGTCTATCTGTCATGTTATCCTAGGCTGACAGGTACTAGATCCCCTTAGAATGACATCAGAAACTAAGTCAATTGTTGGTCAATCATTTTTTGTCTACATTGTGGTATAATCCTAGATGAGGGTAGAATGCTGCTCAAGGCTGTGGACATACTTGCCTGAGACACATAGACAGTTCAGTCATGTTTCTCTTCATGTAGTCCAGTGTGTTACATCTCAAGCATGCACACCAACAAGAACTATGGAGTCAGAATGGTACTTGCTGTGGAAAGACTTGAGTGTGCATGTCATCTGATGGATCCTGGGACCTGATAGACAGTTGATCATAACCTTCTCCTTGTCCAACCTGGTGAGTAGGGCATCTCTGTGTCTCACTATGGAGCTGCCTATGACCAAAGAATTTAATTTAGATGTGCTTTGCCTTACGGGCCTGTTTGGTGAGACATTTCTGCTCGTGGTTTTATGTACATTGAGTGCTGTAGGTGCTGTATTAGGTGTAACATGTTCCTGTTTCAGGTGTCTCTGGTGTTTAGGTAAATTTCTGGTGAGAACTTCTGCTTATTATATACACAGATTGTTTGTGTATATGCATCTCTCACAAATTGAGCTTGAGTGGTTTAGGAGTAATATATTGTCAGTGTACATGAGGCAATTACTACACTGCCTCAGGATACCCATGTCAGTCAGGCTGGCAGGAGAAATGGAGGAGAACTGACCATCCATAATGCTAGGTATAAATTTTCTTACTTTAATGATGTAGAATGTGGTTTAATTGGGGGCTTAAATCTAGGTCTATACTGCTGGGGCTGTCAAGGGGTACAAGACTATTAAGGATTAGGAGATTTCAGTTAAAGTGGCAAATGCTGTAGAAAGCCCAGCTGAGGTGCTCTCCAAGAAGCTAAGTGCAATTTAAGGGACTCCTCAGTTGGAGCACCAGCAGCTTTTAAGGGAAAATAAATTTACTTTAGCTTTTGTGTCTATAACTGTCAATGGTTACCTCCTGTGGTCCGAGCTGCATGAAGGTACGCTAAGTACATACAGATGCCTTGGACTGCTCAGATGAAGATAGTAGAGCAATGGTTGGTCACCAAACTCTGTGGAGCTGTGTTATAGCAGGTGCAAACCCATGTAAATGTGGGGATAATGCAGCAACTGTGAGAACCTTTTTTAAAACAGGTTAAGCAATTTTCTAACAAACTGGCCAATGGGAATGCTAAATACTGAACCTTATTCCAACAATCATCAACTCAGATGGGTCCTTTTCTACACACTTCTGCCACAAGGGTGCAGGGGGCCCTCAATGTCAAACAGTTTAGATCCAGCAAATCTTAATCTAGCTTATGCTATAAATACACAAGCACTAGAAAATACAAAGTGTAGGAAAAACAGTATCAAACAGCAAACAGTTGAAAACATGAAACAGCAAAATAGTTAAAAAAGCTAACAAAAAATTTAAAAGTATGTGGCAATTCAGCAATAAACAATTTAAAAGTTCAGTACAGTGAATAAAAATACTTATTTTTCTGTAGATTTGAAAGAATGCCTTGGATTTCATTTGGATTCTCTCCAGAGATCAGAGAGAGCACACCAAACCTAGAGTAGCTCCTGCAAAGTGAGCACAGGGCCTTGCAAACATGCTGCCTAAATACAAGCTCAGTTAAGCAATTTTCAAGCAAGCTGGCAAATAGAAATGCTCAGTACTAACCTTATTCCAACAATCTCCAACTCACGTGGGTCCTTTGCTATACTCTTCTGTCACAAGGATGCAGAGGGCCCTCTTAATGTAAGATGGCTGGTTTTAGTGCTCAGATAATGCCAAACAGTCTAGATTCACAAATATGAATCTGACATATGCTATAAAATACACAAGTATTAGAAAATACAAAGTGCAGAAAAAACTGTTTCAAACAGCAAACAGTTGAAACAGTGAAACAGCAAAACAGTTAAAATGGCTAAAAACAGTTAAGAGTAGGCAGCAATTCAGAAATACACAGTTTAAAAGTATGGTACAGTGAATAAAAAAAATTTACTGTACATTTTAAGGCAAATTTTTGATGACTGTTTTTGAAAAGCTTTAGCTCAACTAAACTTAACACTTAGTTTGGAAAAAAAATTGGAATAGGATATATAGAAAATCTAGTGGGCATGAACTGTTCTTCGGAGAATTTTGACATTTTTGTTATATATCAAGCAATGAAGAAGTGATTTTTTTTTCTTAGAAGTATCATTGCAGAGGATGCAATAGTAACCTTTAAGATGTCATATGATAAGAAGGCACAACTTTTGAAAATGTATATCTTTAATTTGGACACATATTTTGCTGATGTTTTAGTTGTTTTCTTATTGTCAGAAAATATAGCAAGAAAAAAAATAGCAACCAAGTTATTTAGGAATTTTCCTTTCTGAGATATGAGGAAACAAAATGAATCCTATTAAACAAGGATATTGTATAATTGCGGTGGTGGTGCTGCGGTAGCATTGTCGCCTCACAGTAAGACGCTGTCCGGTTCGATTCTCGGTTAGAGTGTCTTCTGCGTGGAGACATTTGTGAATGGGCGTGCCTTCCTTGAAGGTTGTGCATCAGAGCTGGCAACTCAGCATGTAAAAATCTACTGCCAATCATTAGCGGATCGGAGTTCTGCTGTGGCGACCCCTAACTGGGAAAAGCCAAAAGACACAACAACATTGTGATAATGGAGGATTTACTATGATCCAGACAATTTCAGAATATTTTCAATGTTTTGCATATATTACAGATGAAGAGTTATAAGCATTTTGCTCCACATTTAAGAGATGACAAGTGCTGTTGGAAAGATGGAACACAATGAAACACATTTTAGATGTAGCAAAAGGATCATAAGATGATTTTTGTACTAAAAGAAACTTAGACCAAGGAAGTTACATTATGATAATGATTTACAAAACCAAAACATTGGATTGAAATGATATTTGAAAATGATTATTTTGTTCTGCAAAGGGAATTATTAGAAGATAAATATTTGCAAGATATTAGGAAAAATACTGTTAAGTGAGAACTACCCATATTTAAAATATTCGGTATGGTAGATAGGGCATCATAGAATGTCTGTGAGATCTTTAACTTCATCTAAGAGAATGAAATAAATATTATGGGCCAATTTCATAAACGTTTCCTCTAGCTTATCTCTGCAACCATGCTACATGCTAATGAGGCAGTTAAGCTCAGGTAGTGTAGTGGTTAGAGTCATGGCTTTACATGTAGGCATTCACCATTTGAGTCTCAAGACAGGAAATTTATTCACAGCTCAGATGGTGTCGTAGTAACTTGCTGTGGCTATGGTGTGCAGGCTCCGGGATTCTAGCTGGGGGAAGATACATATGCTAATTAGCCATGTGCTCCCCAACTGCCTCTGGGAAGGCATCTACATGCCAAGCAAGTCATAGTTGCTTTGATGTATAGATTAGCATGGCTGTACCTTGCATACTAGGTAGTTGACCATCATGGTAGAGATAAGTGCTGGGGAGTTTAGTGGTAAAGTAATGTTAGAAAGTGTGTGCATAAGTGTATGCAAGGGGCTACATGAGTGATTGTGTGTGTATACGTGTATATCTGTCTAGGAGGTAGCAGTGGGGGGGTAATAATTGGTTTTGTTAGAGATGCATGCAAATACCAAGCCTGCAACATTGGGTCAAGAAGAACATTAGACAAGAGGAATAACTATAATTTCTCATTTCTTAACAGCATTTTCACAGTATAGGGACTGGGGGTAGATAATAGACACTAGGGATAACAGTTATTTCTCATGCCTTACAAACACCTAAACAGAGTAGAATTTAGTGGGTAGGGGGAGCACTAGTCATCAGAGATACTTGATATGGCATGCCTTAAAGACACATATGTAAAAAAAAAAAAGTGCTGGAACCCACTAGATACCTGGGAAAACAAGAGTGCTTAAAAAGTACTCAGCAGGCCCAAACCCTCACTGAGGATATTACCCCTCTGTGCCATCACTACACACCATGCAGTAATTATAAAAATAAATAAATGATAAAAAAATGCATAAGGAGAAAAGGGACTTCAACCATGTGTGATGCCCCAGCACTGGCTCAGTAATCAAGACACTTCAATCCTCACCACTGACAACAGTGGGGGATGTACACACTGGGAGGATGACAAGTACATACACAACAAAGTGTAATTTCCCTTAAGAGCACACAGAGACCACAGTCAGTCTGAGGCTTGTTTCTCCCTCTTTCTCCAGTTCCCCAGTAAGACTCCCCACTGGCACAGCTATAGAGTTGAGTCCTTAGCCAGGGTTCCAAGCCAAGTCAGCCAACACTCTCTCTGTCCAACCAGTGCTTTGTGTCCCTGTCAAAGTAGCTGACACACACATATTCTTGGAGATGTGTTTTACACACATACTTGTGGAAGGCTGGCACAGGTTTACTAGCTATGCTCACTTCTGCCCAGATTATAAGGTAGCTATCACTGCTACCAGAACCCTTTATCAGCAACTATAAGGCCCTTAACAAAGGGTTCCAATCCTTCTGTATAATTTAACTATTAATCCAAATGGTAGTCTGACCAAGAGCAAGGCTGTTAAGAGTGGCCTACACAGTGGAACCAAATAAATATGCAAGTACTCTCAGAGCTTAAATACATCTCACAAATATCAGCCACAATTGAAATGTTTAAGTATATTTAATAATAAATAAGAAAATAACAAGACAATACTAAATATGTCACAGTGACATCAGAGTTCAAAATCACAGGAAATATTTAAAACAACATTGCAGGATAGTCACAAGTAAATATAGAAAACATCTAAACTAATTGTTACTATATTCCTTACTGAATCTAAAAGAAATTACTTTATCGCAGTTAACTTACTTACAGCAAGGCAAGTTCAGATGTGGTGAGTGGGTTCTTCCAGGTGAAAGACAAAACACAAAATGCACTGTCTCTCTCAGAGTTCTTAAATTAATATCAAATATTACTGCTGGGATACTTGGAGCATGACATCACTTTTTGTCACCTGACTTCAATTCCCAGGCTCAAAATCAACCATTGCTAGAAACTGCTAGCTTTTAGCATCTCCCTGTGAAAATACATAGCCTTCAGATGTTTGCAACTGCTGGAAGACATAAAGCAATAAAACACTTGCAAAACAATGCAGAAGGCTCCCTAGTTTTAGACATCATGTCTCCATGCTGCACTGAAACTGAAAGATAACATGTCTTTGATGACACAGTTATAAAACAATTTAATTTCAACTATTTTACTGAAGTTTTGCAAGTTAACCTGTTTTGTGCCAGTTCCCACTGTTAAAACATATACATTAACACAATTACAATAGTTTATATATATATTTCTGTTCTTATCCAGCAGGGTACACTGGCCACACCTCTAAGCTCAGTACTGTACAAACCCTTTTCACACATACACTTCTGTACTAGCAGTTTGATATAACACATAACACACAGTTATAGTACATTTGTAACACCAGCATATGAAACTTGTTGACATTCACAACTGACATATAATTATTTACAAAATTCCAGATAGCTGGGTTGGCAGTGTCTCCTTCTGTCACACTTCTATATAAATCATATAATATTCACAAATTACATATAATTATTCACAAAATTCCAGCGAGCTGGGCTGGCAACATTCCCTTTTGTGATACCATGCACTGTTGACACAACCAATCCCTACATTAGCCCACTGCACTAATCAGCTAGAATAGCAGCTGTTATTTTGCTATTTTGAGGATCTCAGGAATCATGATGTACAAGGGAGATGAACACAGAAGATACTGGACATGCCACTCAACTTTGTAAGCAACTTTTGCCCTAGTGAGCATTTTCTGAGGGATGTGAAGTGAGAAACTCAAATGTGTAGCATTATATAACCCAAGCAAGGGAAAAGAAGACACTGTGGACGTTTTGACAACAGGGATAGGTATGGGGTATGTGGTGTTTGTGTTTTACTCTGTACTTGAGTGTGCGAGTGAGTGACTGAGTAGGAAGGGATGTCTGTGCTTACGCAATCCTGTAGACGGTTCACTCTTTTGGAAAGTGCTGATCTGCAGCCTGTGATCATTAACTGCATTTCATAGACATCCAACTTAGCCTACGATAAGGACTTTCCTCATTGCAGCTAATGCGCCTGTGAATTGCAAATGGATGCATGACGTAAACAGGGTCTTTTTACTGTGGACCGTATGGGTATGTTTTTCAGATGGAGTAGAAACAAACCAAAATCTTTATTTTGAATGTCAACAAACCGAATAATTCTAGTCTTAAGCTTTGAGCCAGATTACAGGAAATGTAATATATCTGTCTGATATAATATCTGATTTACTTATCTTTATTATTAAACTAAGAAAGTGTTTGTTCTGATGCAGAGACTGCAGTATGGATGTATATCTGTTAGGTAAGGTGAATGTCAAGATGCATTAATAAGTCTTGGAATGTTGTTGTTTCATATGTTGCATACAGCACTTTGATATTGCTTTACCTGTTATGGTTTGGAAGTGAAATAGGCTAATTAAAATCCTACTTGTTGTAATAAGCGCCATGGGATAATTTACAGCCAACTGAGCTACCAGCATCATAGGCAGATGGAACCTTGGGTTAACATCTCATGCTGAGCTACCAACATCGTAGGCAGATGGAGCCTAGGGTTAACATCTTATCCAGTGGTTGTCGCAATCCATTATGCTGCACTGCAGTATTAGTACTAGAAAGTTAGACCAACCGGCCAACATCGTAGGCAGATGGAGCCTTGGGTTAACATCTTATCCAATGGGTGCCACAATCCCTTATGCTGCACTGCAGTATTAGTACTAGAAAGTTAAACCAACCGCTTAAAGTTGGAATAGAACTCACAATCTTCTAATATGCCAAGCCCATTGAAAAGCATGCTACCTGTTGAGCCACTAACACCTTTTAATTTCTGGTAGTAATTAAGTTTTTGTTTTAAAAACTGATATATTGTAAGCAATACCAAATCCATTTTCAATTGCAAGTGAGTACGAGAAGCAAAAGAGGAAATCCACAATCATAAACCCCATTTCAGCTCAGGATAAAATATAGCTATGATGAGACGGTATGAACCACGTCATGATGAGAGGATATGAACCACGTCATGATGAGGGGGTATGAACCACGCCATGATGAGGGGCTATGAACCACGTCATGATGAGAGGGCATGGACCATGCCATAATGAGAGGGTATGAACCACACCATGATGAGAGGGTATGAACCACACCATGATGAGAGGGTATGAACCACACCACCATGAGGGTTATGGACCATGCCATGATGAGAGAGCATGATGCACCCAAAAGTATAAACCATGCCATGATGAGAGGGTATGAACCACGGCATGGTGAGGGGGTATGAACCATGCCATGATAAGAGAGCATGAACCATGCTATGATGAGAGGTATGAACCATGCTGTGATGAGAAGTATGAACCATGCCATGATGAGAGTGTATGAACCACACTATGATGAGAAGGCATGAACCACGCCATGATGAGAGATATGAACCATGCCATGATGAGTGGGTATGAACCACGCCATGATGAGAGGGTATGAACCACGCCATGATGAGAGGGTATTAACTACTCCATGATGAGAGGATATGAACCACACCATGATGAGAGGTATGAACCATGCCTTGATGAGGGGGTATGAACCACACCATGATGAAAGGGTATGAACCACACCACCATGAGGGTTATGGACCATGCCATGATGAGAGAGCATGATGCACACCATGATGAGAGGGCATGAACCACGTCATGATGAGGAGGTATGAACCACACCATGATAAGGGGTATGAACTACACCATGATGAGAGGGTATGAACCACACCATGATGAGAGGGTATGAACCACGCCATGATGAGGGGTATGAACTATGTCATAATGAGAGGGTATGAACCACGCCATGATGAGAGGGTATGTACCACGCCACCATGAGGGTTATGGACCATGCCATGATGAGAGAGCATGATGCACACCATAATGAGAGGGCATGAACCACATCATAATGAGGAGGTATGAACCACACCATGATAAGGGGTATGAACTACACCATGATGAGGGGGTATGAACCACATCATGATGAGAGTGTATGAACCACACCATGATGAGAGGGTATGAACCACGCCATGATGAGGGATATGAACTATGTCATGATGAGAGGGTATGAACCACGCCATGATGAGAGGGTATGTACCACACCATGATGAGAGGGTATGAACTACACCATGATGAGAGGGTATGAACCAAGCCATGATGATGGGATATGAACATGTGATGATGAGGGGGTATGAACCACACCATGGTGAAGGGGTATGAACTATGCCACGATGAGGGGGTATGAACCACACCACGATGAGAGGGTATTAATGACAGAAAAAAAGAGTCTATTAAAATTGTAAGATTTCTTAAAAATGGAAAATATCTTTGCCAGGGAGGAACAAAGAAAACTGAATTCTTTGGAGAAGCCGCAGATCTTTTATGCATCTGTTTTGAATTTATTTATCATTCCCTGACTGGCAAATTAACTGAACATACTTTTTGATAGCTTGCTAGCGAGCTTAATTTTATTCTTATCTACTATATACTACAGTCAATATTTCAAGGACAAAACTAAAAAAAACAGCTTTCTTTGTGTGTGTGGGGGTGTGTGTGTGCTTGTACAGATAAAACAGATGATGCTCCCCGAACCCCTAAAATAATATAAACAATTACATTTAAACACAACAAATCAGAATTCTATATTCTCATTCTCATAAACACAGATGCCTCAGTGTAAGAAAGAATCACTTGCAATGCATCAAAAAATAGCTGTACTGTAGGAACATAAAAGGGAAACAGAACAATTCAAACAATGAAGAAGTGATAAAGGATACTTTATAATAACTTTCTGTAGAAATTTTAAGTACCAAAATGTTGACAGTTCAAAATTTCAGAACTGGGGATTATAAAGGTAGTACTATAGAAACGGCCATGCCCTCTATATCCACTGTGTGGAAGCCTCACCCTAATACTCACAACTTCTAAGTATTGTTCCACCAATGTCAATGAACCTCAGGGAAAGGACAAAAAGTGATCTCATGTTTCAAAACTTTCAGGCTCTGAAATGATGATAGGGAGACAGATGCACTACTGTTCTGAGGTGAGTCATAGCTTGGGAATCCCCCTTTTTAACATTAAACCATGCAGCAATGTTAACAGAGAAAGTTAACTATCAAATATATTTTTACAATATAGTGTCAATACTGGCCTTGTTATGGATAGTATGTTTATATAACTTCAGTCTGCAATATTAAGGAAGCAGCTGTTTACATTGCCTAACATACAGAAAGGCTTGCACAACCCCTATTAGGACTGATAATGAGAAGACAGGTTCATTCATGGAATCCCCGCCACAAGTTGCTGAAGTCCCATCTTTCTACTTCATCATGTGTGGTCTGCACAGGGCTTATAGACAGTGCTGTCTTTCTGAGATTCAGATAAACCCAGTGTGGCTTTGTCAAAGACAGATGATTCCTTCTCAATCTGGTGGACTTGTGTAAAAAGGTCACCAAGGCAATGGATGAGGGCATAACACTGCATAATGCCTATCTTGACCTGGTTAATACATTTTATACCATACCCCACTTGGTCATTGCAAACAGCTTATGAAATTAGGCATTAACCCTATGTTATGCACTGGATAGCCAGCTGGCTCTCAGATATACATTCATAGGTCATTACTAGATTAATGGGACAAGAGCTTTTACAAGCCTGGCCAATAATACCCAGAATATGACTATATTATATCTTAATTCCCCAGATATGGGCTGGAGTAGTGTCAGGGCAGTGGGTCTTTGGATTTCTGGAGTCCTGAGTCATTTTACAGACTGCCACTGTCCATAAGGGACATGGGCTATACACCAGGAGTAAATTTATGGTTTGCCATCTATTCATCCAAATTCTTTTTGAAGACAGTGAGGGATGGGTTTGTTTTACTAAGATGGGATGGGTTTATTCTACAGACAAGGTAGCCTATGGGATATGAATCTTTCTCTCCAGCAAGTTCTGTTAGAGTCACAAATAAGGTTCGGGTCCATGGAACGCGTAACCCTCATATAATTTTGTTTGTGTGAATATGTAACACTTTCATCAGGGCTAGATCAGAGAATGCTTTGTAGGTCAGGCATAAGTCACCTCTCATGACAATAAGCGATACAAGAATGAGTAAAGAGATAGGGCCTTTAGTTGGTCCACATAAGACATGTCTTACACTTTGTATTTTTTTTAGTGAGAAACCTCTGGAGTCTTTCCAGTTGGTCTAAGTGCATTGTTAGGTACATGCAGAAGGCAGCATTGTACTTAGTTTATGGGCCTGATGAGGGCTAAGTACAATGGCACTATGAAGACTTTTGACCTTGATGTCATGTCTTTACTTATAAGTTGGGCCATATAAAAGGATTTCTGCACCACCGTAGCTACCTGGTGGTCAAAGTTTAGGTTACTATCTATCTGTGTGCCTAGGTCCCTCACCACTGGGTCTACTTTTAGGGGTGTGCTATCAGTACTATAATTTTCAGGGGTATATGATTTACTGAAGGGTATGATTAAGCATTGTTTAGTATTTTGTCTCAGACCATGGTTTTGGCATCAGTCCCTAGTCATTTTTAGGCCTGTTTGTAGGATGTCAATATTGTTTGGGGATTCAGTGATTACTCCCAGCTTACAATTGTCGGTGAACTTGGTGAGCCACATGCCCCCAACATTTGCCTTCACTTCAGAGAAGTAAATACCAAACAGGATGGGTCCCAACACTGAGCCTTGTGGGACACTGCTAGTAACATGTTTCTTATCAGAGGTAGATTCACCTATCTGGATATGTGTCCTAGCAGTGAGACAATTTCTTACATGTCTGATGATGTAGGGGTTTATGCCTAATTCAGTATCTTTATCTATGATCTCCAAGTGGAGAACTGTGTCAAAAGCTTTGGCCAGGTCTAGATAAGTAGTATGTAATGTTTTACCCTCATCCATAGCCCTGGTGACTTTCTCAAAGAAGTCCAGCATGAAGAAGCAAGATATTCCTTTGACAAAGCCAAATTGGGTCTGGTGTCCAGTGTTTGGAGAGTTCCTATGCTGTTATTGATCAGGTCCATGATAATTATCTCCATAGCCTTGCAGATAAGACTAGTCAAGCTTATGGGTCTGTAGTTCCCTTTTGCAGAGGGACAACTGTCAACTGTTGCAGTCCTCCATTCTTCTGGGACACAGCCCATCTGGAGGCTGTGATTAAATGAAGTGGTTCTGATAGATTCTGTTTTAAGCTATTTAAGCAGCATTCTGGAGTTTATGACCCCAGAAGTTAAGATAGGGGAGACCACCTCCACAAAGAGGTTAGTAACTAGCAGAGTCCTACAGGTCTCTGTACTGACCCTATTCATTTTTGGCATTTACTTGGCCAAAGGCTGAGTTAGTAGATGACTGCAAACTATGAGCAGTTATAGAATTTATGCAAGATACTAACATCCTTCAGGAAGGGATAACACAGACAAATAATTGGTGCCAGCCACGGCTTAACACACAATGTAAAGAAATACATAATAGTGCCCTTTGGGAATCTGGCCACCCCAGGAAACTATGTAATCGATTATACATCCCTAAGCATGGACTTAGTAATCAGAGATTTGGGGACATATGTGAATGCTAACCTGGCTTCTAACCACATGTGTCTAAATTAGTAAAGATGATTTATACTGCTCAGTGTATAAGCAAGAGCATAGCACCTAGGCCCAAGGAAGGTATTATTACTCTGTATTTGGACCACATCATGCTCATCATTCAGTACAGTGTCCCCTTTAGTTATCTGACCAGGCTCCTACAGCAACTGCAATGTCCTCAGTCTCCTCATGTATAGAACACAAGATGTAAGCACCATGTCTTGTGCAGACCATCTAAAATCCTTATATTTGCACTCAGTTGTTGTGAGGTGATATGTGCCTGGCATACAAGGCATTCTTGGATCATACTCTGATGGACCTTTTGCACATCTGTAAAACCCAGTAACATCAGAACTACTTGATTAAGGGCCTTAAACCTTGCTTGTGACATAAATAGGACATGTTAGAAGGACAGGTATGTGTCTGAGTGAATTTGCCTCTAATGGAACAGACATCCCATCTATGTTCTTCTCAAACACTCTTCAAGTGTAACCTGGATCAATGGATGGGATATCAGAAATTTACCCCAGGTCTAGCAACTATGTCTATAACGGACAAAGGCAGTGTGCAAATCATATCCCAGCTTATATATACTGCTTAAAATAACCTCTAAGGTTCAAAAATATCACAGGATATAGTTAGAATGTATGGCTAGCCTTATAAAAGCTTGACATAATACAGATATCAGACAAGGTGTCCATACCAACCCAATGGCAAAGCACACTAAGAAATGCCTGGACCACAACATCTTCCTCTTCCACATTATCAACACAGAAAACTCAGGTCCACTCAAAGGAAAAAGAAATGACAAACTGGACAAAAGAGAACTGGAATGGCAGATTCTCCTCCAAGTCAGAAACCCCCCTGGGACTGAACACAGCAGCCTCTATTAGCTGTAATTTGAACCTCAGAAAGTTGGATCACCATATGTTTTATTGACTTCAGGTTTATTTACAGACGCATTTTCTAATACTACATTCTTGTCATATTTTAAAATGAGCACTTGCCTTAATGGGACATATTTTCACTAAAGCTTTCACTCTAGGTATGTGACAACTTTTTGAAATACATTTTACTTTTTTATAGACACTCATATCACTGTGACATATGCCTTCACTCTAGGTATGTGACACCTTTTTGGACCATGTTTTAAATTTTTATAGACACTCATATCACTGGGACATATGCCTTCACTCTAGGTATGTGACACCTTTTTGGAACATGTTTTACATTTTTATAGACACTCATATCACTGGAACATATGCCTTCACTCTAGGTAAGTGACAACTCCTGGGAACATTCCTTGTTTTCTGTTTTACATTTTTGTAGACACTCATATCACTGGGACATATGCCTTCACTCTAGATAAGTGACAACTCCTGGGAACATTCCTTCTTTTCTGTTTTACATTTTTATAAACACTCATGTCTCTGGGACATATGCCTTTGCTCTAGGTAAGTGACAACTCCTGGGAACATTCCTTCTTTTCTGTTTTACTTTTTTATAGACACTCATATCACTGGGACATATGTCTTCACTCTAGGTAAGTGTCAACTCTTGGGAACATTCTTTCTTTACTGTTTTAAATTTTTATACAGTCATATCACTGGGACACATGCCTTCACTCTAGGTAAGTGACAACTCCTGGGAACATTCCTTCTTTTCTGTTTTACTTTTTTATAGACACTCATATCAATGGGACATATGCTTTCACTCTAGGTAAGTGACAACTCCTGGGAACATTCCTTCTTTTCTGTTTTACTTTTATATAGACACTCATATCACTGGGGCATATGCCTTCACTCTAGGTAAGTGACAACTCCTGGGAACATATTTTACATTTTTATAGACACTCATGTCACTGGGACATATGCTTTCACTCTAGGTAAGTGACAACTCCTGGGAACATTCCTTCTTTTCTGTTTTACTTTTTTATAGACACTCATATCACTGGGACATATGCCTTCACTCTAGGTAAGTGACAACTCCTGGGAACATTCCTTGTTTTCTGTTTTACTTTTTTACAGACACCCATATCACTGGGACAAATGCCTTCACTCTAGGCAAGTGACAACTCCTGGGAACATTCATTCTTTTCTGCTTTACTTTCTCATGATTTTTGGTGCTGAGCTTATATGTAACCTTCAAATATGGACACTCATGCTAATGGGAAATGTTCTAACCATAGCCTTTGCTCTAGGTATATATTCACTTTATTTGGAACTATTTTAGCTACTTCTGACTAATTCTAATGTTCTAATCAGACTACATGGTACGAAGATGGTCATGCTGATATTTTTTTAATTTTAATTCTAATTTTAATTTTAATTTAACTCAAGCTAGGCTGCACCAACTGGAGTGGGTGTATTCCTTATCCTTCGTCCATTGGTCAGATTTATCAGCTTGGATGTAAACTTATGCTGAATATTTTTAGACCCCCCCCCCCCACCCACATAGAGATAACCACACAACTAACAGCCCCAGGAAGCTCCACAAACTCCTTGGCTACTCCCATTTGCCTATTTAATTTGAATTTCAGTATAATTATGGATAGTCTTTACAACTGGCTTTAACCCATCAGCAGTTTATGGCTACCCCAGGTACCCTTCTATACTCAGGAGTCTGTTGTGTAATGGAGAATGGAGCAATTAAATTCCATGTTAAGTCAGTGGATTTTAATTTGTAAATCATACAGAAGATGGTCTCAAACAGTGCTAAAACCTTCCAGCCAGCCCATTTCAGTAATAAATAAATACAAAATAGGTCATCCTTTCCTGCTTCATGCATGGCACCTTTATTTACATGGAACACAGCAATTATAATACTTAAGGGCTACTCATATTAATTCATACCATAGCCATATAACTATTTAGCTGGATCCCAGTAAAAAAAAAAAAAACACATCACCTGGGTTGAATCCCCATTGATCTAGCCTCCCACATGGCCAGAGGTCCCACAGTAGAAGCAAACCTCTCCAGTCTTTTCATCTCCAGCACAACAATCCCCCTACCCTCATAGGGATAGCATAATTTTATTCTAGTTAATTCAACATAAAGGGAATAAAATAAAGTAAGCTTTTAAATGGTGCCTAGCACTGTAAATGTTGCAAATTCTGGACCCACTCAGTAATTGGAGATGTAGGTTGAGTTACTCGTTCGGCTTTTTTGATAAACGCAGCTTAAATTCATTTTTCTCCCACTCAACTTGGCACCTGTTAGAGTATGCAGTCTACCATACATGGCGTACTACAACCATGCTACAAAAATTGAACTGTTAGGACAACAGTGGAACTCGTACACCTGGGTTTCCAATGAACACTTAGTTATACTGAGATTCTCAGGTACTTTTTTGACATGTTTCATGCTGTATCGAGCACATAACATCTTAATGGTATGTCACCCCTATGGCTTTTATGATAGTGACACTCCTTGCCAGTCCTTAATTTCAGAGACCCAAATCTAAACATTCTAACAGATGGGCACCCCTCAAGGCATCTCTGATGAAGTGCAGGCAGAAGCAATTTAGAAGAAAACTCACAACCTGAGGAACCTTTCTATCACTTCACTTAATGTATTTCATGTTTAATTATAATGACTTAATCACTACTGGTATGAAAAGCATTTATTAACTCCAAGCAGTCTTTTTTGGTACCAAACCATGGCTTTGTTAAAGATATCCAAGAAGTGTGGCTTTGGTTTCACTCCACTAGTTGCCCTGGAGACTCCCCGAGAGAATGACATGCCCCAAGAACAGCTGGATTAGAAACACATCCCTCCAGAAATGTATAAAATGGTACTTAGCTAGATGTAACTCAGACAGCAGTTATCTGCTTTGATGATCAATAAAGACGAAGAAGAAAAAGATCTGGCTCCTGAGATTTGTCTTCTAGCTTTTACTAGCTTTTTACTTCTTATTAAGTTCATGAGGAGAACCAAGTGTAATGCCCCTGCACTGGTCCAGTAATCAAGGAGCCTCAATCCTCCTCACTAACACCAGTGAGGGACGTACACATTGGGAGGATGACAAGTACACACACAGTAAAGTACACTTTCCCTTAAGAGTACAGAGAGATCACAGTCCATCTGGGGCTGGTTTCTCCCTCTCTCTCCAGATCCCCAATAAGACTCCCCACTGGCACAGTTAGAGGGTTAAGATCTCAGCTGAGTGGTCAAGCCAAAATCTCCAGCACCCTCTCTGTTCAACCAGTGCTTTGTGTCCCTGCCCAAGTAGCTAACACACACACACACACACACACACTCACACACACACACACACACTTTGAGATTTGATGTATATACAAACACACAGACACTCCTGGGGAAGGCTGACACAGGTTCACTAGCTATGTCCCCTTCTGTCCAGACTATAAAGTAGAAATTACTGCCACCGACCACCAATTATCAGCTACTTAAGGACCTTCCCAAAAGATGACTAGTTCTACTGTGCAGTGTTACTATTATCCAAATGGTAAGTGTGTCCAAGACCTTAAGGCTATTTAAGAGTGGCCTGTACAGTACCAAATACATGCAAATACACTAAGAGCTTAAGTATCTCTAAACAAAACCAGCCACAATTAAAAGGTTTAAATATATTTATTAATAAATAATAACAGAACAAGACAATACTCAATAACCCAATACAGTGACAACAGAGTTCAGAATCACAGGAAATACTTTAAAACATAATTGCAGGACAGTTTCACATAAATACAGAAAACATCATGACTGATCTTACTATTTTCCTATCAATCTCTAAGAGAAATACTATGATCTAAGTCCTACTTACAGAGCAAGGCAAATACAGATGAGAAGTACTGAAGATGGATGTGTTCAGATCCAGAGACAAATACAAAATGCACAGACCTTCTCTCTGAGATAGTTCTTAAATTACTATCAAACATTTCTGATGGGTTATCTCAGATTACATCATTCTTTGACACCTCTGCTTTCAGTTTCCAGGCTAACAGAAACTTAAAATTTAGCACCCCTGTGTTAAAAATACTTATCTCTTAGAAGCTTGTCTGGAACTGGAAAGTGTAAAACAGTTACATACTTTTACATTTAAAACCTGAAATTATTTCTGTTTCCAGACAATAGGAAAATGTACAACTCTAGACATTGTGTCTGCTCTGAGCTGAAACAGAGATAACAGAACCATAAACAATTTCCACTTATTTTCTTGAGGGTTTGCAAGTTAACTCTGTATGTTCCAGCTTCTTACTATCAATACATACATTTACATAGGCATACAGTTTATACATATTTCTGCTGTTTTTCAGCAAGGTACACTGTTACATTCTTGAAGCTCAGTACATAACATACAGTTCAACACACACTTCTGCACCAGTAGGTTAATATACACATAACATATAGCTTTCTTACATTTGTAAGACAAGCCTATCTATCATAGTAATGTTTACAAATGACATATGATTATTTGCAAAACTCCAGATAGCTGGGCTGGCATTGTCACATTTCTATATAAACCATATTAATATTTTCAAGAGACATATAATTATTTACAAAATTCCAGTTAGTTGGGCTGGCAGCATCTCAGTTTGTCACACCAGGAAAGAAAAGTCTCTTCAAAAACACACATAGCTGAAACTTCATTTTATTATTCACCTGACAGAGCAAGTTACAGGATATTATGATTTTTAACCAGCTTATCATATGTGGATTCTGCTTTATTAACCATGGGTTAGCAATTCCTTTGGAGTTTTGTATTCATAGTTGTTTAATTCTGTTTTTAGTGTGACAGCTTCAGTACCTTCTCTGTATGATTGTGTATGTCATTACAAACAATGTAATTAATTTTAATAATGATCGTTACAAAAATGTTTAGGAATAAACAAAGGACACATCTTTTGCCAATACATGTACAAACATTTCATGAGGCTATTTAAGCATGCGTGCATGTTAGTGTCAATCCCAGTAAGGACTACATGGAACTAAATGAAGAGCCTGGATGCTGACTTATTTGGAGTAACTAAAGTCATGTTCCAAGCAAATGTTTGGAAAAAACTACCACTAAGTGTAAGAGAATTCCCTAACACTAACTCCTTCAAAATATTACTAAAAGACATCCTCCTTAAATCATGGTCATGCTTATGCAATGACCCAAGTTAATCTACCCTCCCCTCCTCTGATGCTACTGCAGTAACCTCCAACTTCTCCCTCCTTTCTCTGATAACTGCTCTTAAACTCCTACTTATAGGCAGTAGTATGTATAGCATCTAGCGATGTATTCTTGGGTATTGATACTTGGTACCTTGAGTTTGCTTTATGGTTATCTCGTGTATATAATCTGCATTATAACTTATTTCTTCTCATTGATTGCATTCTTGTGACCCTTTTATCATGTTTGACTTGGTCACTGTATGTAATTGTATGTAACTCTGTTACTCTTTTATTTTTTGACTTATTTTATCTATACATATAACTTTTTCACTTGTAATAATGGACATTGTTTTTTTTCTTTACTTTTTTACTTATAATACTGGAGCATTTCTCCTAAAGCCTCCATTGAAAAAGGGCTGCTCCCAGTCAGACTAACCAGGTTAACAAATGTCAGATAAATAAATAAATAATAAATATGTAGCAGGCATTCTTTGTTGAATTCCACAGTAATAATTATTTCATAATGAGCATTATATAGCTCTTACTACTAATATGATATACCTTCCAGATGTCATTGTATTTGTATAAGTATTTAATGTAAATCAGAAGTGTGTAACAGTGCATGGCAGGGTAACAGCTATCCTAAACCTAGGACCAAAACTAATATTTCTACATTACAGATATTACGGGTGAAGATATTAAGAGAATGTGCTCACATTCCATTTTTTTTTTGCATGACTGGCTTAAAATGTACAGCTAGGGAATCAGAAAACCTTACGTTGAACCACAAGGTGTAGTGATATTAACAGCCAGCATAGATTTAAAACTCTGTCACTAAATTTTAACACTGTGTAGCTTCATTCAAACAGCTTGCAGTTAGTGTCCTCTGCTGGCCAAGCTACAATTCAGCAATGGCAGTCAGGTGCAGGTTTCCAGTGCAGAGTTAGGAGAGAGTATGATTCAACATTGCACATGCATTTGCACACCATTTTCAGTGCATAGCTAGTACGTACACTGGCAAATTGTGAACATTAATGGCATGTCATACTATCCTTTGTAAGAAAAGGGATTTACAATCCAGAGTTGCATAACTCATTTTGTTATAACAGAGCCAGTCTAATCAATCTGTTTAGTGTGTCATGCTTGGGGGCAGCCATTCCCTTAGTATGGGGTAGCTGCACTTAGCTGCATTGTGCCTTAGTGTAACATGACAATATATCTAGTTAATTACAAATGAGTTCTCAGTTTCAAACTTTCTTTTTAACTAATAGTGTACAGTTCACCCTTACCTTCACCTTTGCATCTTCACCATATTGCAATATTAACATTCTGAATTTCTTGACAATAATGTTGTATTTCTAAAGCACAAAAAGATGTTAAAATTACAGATAAAATGTCCCTTCTTTTTTGAAAGAATTACCTTCAGTTGCTAATTCTTTTTGGCTAAGTTTCTGGTGTCATTCTAAGGGGATGCAGTATCTGTCTGCTTGGGATGACATGACTGACACACCTCTATGCTTTACCAGAGATGGCCTGCATCTGTCTCCCCTGGGTTTCCAGGTACTGGGTAAGGCTCTTGCCACCCCTATAGTGCCTTTTTTAGGTGGTATTCCAAAGACCAAATTAACACTGTAACAGCTATAAATAAATGCAATCTGAGGGTCATGCTGCTCAATGCTAGAAGTCTAAATCTCAAGGTGCACTCGCTCGAAGCATTCCTTAAAATGGAAATCATCAACATTTGTGCTGTATTAGAGACCTGGTTTACAGCAGCATGAAGCACCCCTGCACTACCAGGCTATAACCCATTCCACATCTTCCAGCCCCAGAACATGGACCGAAGCTCCAAAGGCAGTAGTGTTTCCATATTCATAAAGGATATGCACACCTCCAGACTAGTAGCCCAGCATAATGCATCTGAGATACTCCAGGTACAACTAACATTGGGTAAGATGGCGATTCAGGTTGTAGCCTGCTATAGGTTTCCAACCATGTCCCAAGACTGTCACTCTACATTCCTAAGCACCCTGGAAACTATTAAGATCCAACCCAACACTCTCATACTATATGACTTCAACTACCCTTCCATCAGCTGGGAAAACTATTCATGCACCAATGCACTGCCCCAATACTTCCTGGAATTCATCAATTCCAATGCCCTGAACCAGCTTATTCTTACTCCCACTAGAGGAAGCAACATCCTTGACCTGGTTATTACTAACATGGACAACCATTGCTCTACACCAATAGTCAATTCCTCCCTGGTTAGATCTGATCACAAACTAATCACTATGGAAATCCACATCTCACCCACACCTCCCGCAAAGGTATCCGCCATGAAAAACTTCTCCAAAGCTGACTTTGTACTCCTAAAAACAGAAGTGGCTAACTTCATGGCACCCATGCCAATGGAAAATAGATGCATGACTGCCAAATCATACACCAATGCACTGTATGAACACGTACATAAATGTATGGAACTAGCCATACCCCATAGAACCAAGATGCTCTCCTCCAAAAAAGGAAGCCAGTCTGGTGGTTCCCCTGCCATTAATAATCTCTACAACAGAAGAAAGAAACTGTTACAGAAAAAGGTGAAGTCCCAAGACTAGAAAAATTCCCTTGTTAGCCTCAACAAAAAGTTGAGATCCCTGTCCCTACTGAACACTGCTACAGTCATCCCTCTCCATAAAGGAGGAGCGACTACAGACCCTGGAAATTATCGCCCCATTAGCCTGATGAGTCTAATATGTAAGGCCATGGAGAACATTGTAATTTTTATTTTATTTTATTTATTTTACATTTGTTGACCGGGCTGGTCTAACTGGATATAAGTCCATTTTCAGTAGAAGCCCGGGGAGAAAAGCTATGATGTTCAGAAGTCCAGGCCAGTACAGAGGTAATGGACCTAATTAACAAGGATATAGGGAATCTCCAAACTCTAGATCCCACGCAATGTGGTTTTGTGAAAGGTAGATCATGCCTGCTCAGCCTGGTTGACTTCTTTGAGTCAGTTACCATAGTGGTGGGTGAAGGTAAGGCAGTTCATACAGCCAACTCGATCTGGCCAAAGCCTTTGATACCATTCCTCACTCAGGAATTTTTGATAAACTCAGCAAACTAGGCATCAACCCCTATATTGTTAGGTGGGTTGGAAACTGGCTCACAGAAAGAACCCACAGTGTCAAAGTAGTGGACTCCGGACTGCCAACCAGTCACGAGTGGAGTCCCGCAGGGATTAGTCCTGGGTCCTCTCCTGTTTGGCATCTACTTCTCAGAAGTCCAGGCCAACACAGAGGGACTGTGACTGACCAAATTCAGAGATGACTGCAAGCTGGGATCCATTTCTCCCCTTAAGGCTGTGGTTTGGACAACAGTCATTGGTCTAATGCCCCATTTAGTATGTCTGCATCAGCTGGAGAGGCCACAAAGTACCTCTTTAATAATTTTATTTATTTTATTTATTTAACATTTGTTGACCGGGAAAGTCCGACTAGGTTCCACAGATCCTGTTTTCAGCGGAGGCCCGGGGAGAAATACCATTAGATATGGTACAGAAGTCGACAAGCTGATCAGTGTTGGGAATAAACATTATCCCACCTGTCCTCCAGTGTCTATGTGGGTACTAACTATTCTGGTTTACTGAAGTCAAAATAAAATCACTTTAGTGGATAAATGTACGCTGTAGTGATAAAAAAAGCAAATGTCAAAAATAACGACATCTTATCCACAAACACAGAAGGGAATGATTAAACAATGCTCTGGTATGACTATATATGACTGTATATAAAAAACAAGTTAAGAAGAAACTCATGTATACTGTTATTTATAATTAAAATATGCATTTGATTCAGAACATTATTAGGAAGAATTGGTATATTCTTGATAGCCTACCATTTTCCAATATGAATAAGTTTCTAGACTTTAAACCCAATTTGTGTTATAGAAGAGTGCATAATTTGAAGCAAAAGGCAGGCTTTAAAGAACAGAATATATATAAACATGACAGACACACCACTTAGAAGTGTGGTATACATCCATGTAACAACTGTATTTTTTATAAATATATATTTAACATTTATACTCTTCGATCATCTAAGAAAGACTTACTCCAAGTAACCAAAGTATCCAAAATAGCAGGCAACTCTCTTTACTCTAACTTAACCTAGAGGGTTTCTCTGTAATTATAACTGTTAGTCACATTTCTTTGAAATTATTATTGCTCAATATCTGAGTTGTTTGGCTTCTGCTACATACCTACAATCAACTGCATTACTAGCTAAGTTAAGTAAAAACTTGCAGTGTTAAAGATTGTACTGCATTTTATTTTTCTGTCTATTTAATTGTTTCATTGAATACTGTGGTCTGTGTCTCTCTGCAGTTATTCATTTTTCTATTTAATTGTTTCATATAATACTGTTTCTCTCTGTCTCTGCAGTTAATGGGGCTATTGTGTTTCACTTCATTGTTATTCAGTGTTAAACTCTTAGTCTAGAGGGTTTCTCTGTATTTATAAGTGTTAGTCACATATCTTTGAATTTATTACTCTCAATATCTGAGTTGCTTGGCTTCTGCTACATACCTACAATCAACTAAATTACTAGCTGAGTTAACTACAAATTTGCAGTGTTAAAGATTGTACTGCATTTTATTTTTCTGTCTATTTAATTGATTCATTGAATATTGTGGTCTGTGTCTCTCTCTAGTTATTTGTTTTTCTATTTAATTGTTTTATAGAATACTGTGGTCTCTCTCTGTCTCTGTAGTTAGTTGGGGCTATTGTGTTTCACTTCATTGATATTCAGTGTTAAACTCTTAGCCTAGAGGGTTTCTCTGCATTTATTTTTATTTTATTTTATTTATTTTATTTTTGTTTTTGGGCTAGTCAACTTCCAGTGGATTTACAGTGGAGCCCGAGTGGAGTCCGGGGTTAGATTTACAAACACAAACAAAAAAAAACAACACACACAAATACACTGTGTTACTATACAACATATACAATATAATACACAAACAACACACAATAACAATAACTGAACAGTACAATAAATAAAAGAAAAAAAAGAAGAGAAAAAAAAAAATTAAATGTGAATCAGATTTGATTTACACACAGACAAGGAGAGAGAGAGAGGTATAATAGTTTTTTTTTGGATTCTTGGTTTAGGGAGCCTAGAGAGGTAGCAGGGCTGGGACAATATTAGATTAGTCTGGACTAGGGCAAGGAGCATATGCATATTTGATTTGGTGTGGATAGGTGGGTAATTTAAATTGGCTGAGATGGCATAAAGATTGTACTGCATTTTATTTTTTTCTGTCTATTTTTATTGGTTCATTGAATATATTGGTGTGTGTCTCTCCTAGTTATTTTTTTTCTATTAATTGTTTTTATAGAATACTGTGGTCTCTCTGGATTTGGATTGATAATGGATTTATAAGTGTAGTCACATATCTTTGAATTTATTACTGCTCAATATCTGAATTGTTTGGCTTCTGCTAAATACCTACAATCAACTGCATTACTAGCTGAGTTAAGTAAAAACTTGCAGTGTTAACGATTGCACTGCATTTTATTTTTCTGTCTATTTAATTGTTTCATTGAATACTGTGGTCTGTGTCTCTTTGTAGTTATTTATTTTTCACCTTCACATGCAAAAAAATATGCATCCGTGACAAAAAAAAGTGTTTTTTTTATATTAAGTATGTGTCTTTACTCTCTAATATTGCTTAAGCTTTTCACATATTAATCTTGTTATAATCATGTCATTTTTGTATTCTCTTATGCAGTGTATATTCACTATTATTGGTCTCTATGTTTAATACATTTTTTTAAGTATGTATTTTATGTACTTATTTGTATCAGTTTATATAATGCTGTAGTGGAGCTTTTCTCCCCGGGCCTCACTGAAAATGGACATATATCCAGTTAGACTAGCCCGGTCAACAAATGTAAAATAAAAAATAAATAAATACATTTTTTATTTAATTGTTTCATAAAATGATGTGGTCTCTCTCTGTCTCTGCAGTTAGTGGGCGGCTATTTGGTTTCACTTCATTGATATTCAGTGTTAAACTCTTAGCCTAGAGGGTTTCTCTGTATTTATAAGTGTTAGTCACATATCTTTGAATTTATTACTGCTCAGTATCTGAGTTGTTTGGCTTCTGCTACATATCTACAATCAACTGCATTATTAGCTGAGTTCAGTATAAACTTGCAGTGTTAAAGATTATACTGCATTTTATTTTTCTGTCTATTTAATTGTTTCATTGAATATTGTGGTCTGTCTGTCTCTCTCTCTCTCTCTCTAGTTATTTATGTTTCTATTTAATTGTGTCATATAATACTGTGGTCTCTGTCTGTCTCCGCAGTTAGTTTCCCACCTGCCCTCCCTGTTCTTGTTCTGGTATTAATCTTGGTGGCTTTGGAATTCTCACACCTCCTGTAAATTTGTGTTTGAACACTCCTCCTGGGTCTGTCTCATTTGCTCACTCAACCGAGTACAGTGACATCATATTTTGACTTCAGATACGCCAACCAGTCCCATCTGTTCAGCTCTATCCCAGCTCTATTCCAGTCTAGTGTCAGTAGCTCATTCTACCTAATACAGAGAGAACATTTGTAAAGGGCAAGTAACTTAGGTCCTTAATTTTGAATTATCTTCTGCTTCTCCTTTCTCCCTGTCCACTTTCCAAAAAAAATTCTAAGCTTGTTTCCTGCCTTTCCTGTAATTAGTCTAGTCCAGATACAGATTTGCTGTAACCAGGACTGTTTGTAAGCTTCTGAGCCCCCAAAGCCTTTCTGTATTGGAGGGAAGCATTCTAGCTTATCAGCGGGAGTGGTGCGCACTAGGTAGCTTATCTACCACACCAGTGGTTTCTGGCCCAGAAATTGTAGTTTATTGGCCATTTGGGCAGTTTTTCCATCTCTTTCAACTTTCTGTTTTAAAAGCCTGAGTTTGCACTTGTTTCCCACATTTACTGTAAATAGTCTAGTCCACATACATATTTGCTGTATCCAGGACTGTTTGTAAGCTTTTGAGACCCCAAAGCCTTTCTGTGTTGGAGGGAAGCCTTCTAGCTTATCAGTTTGAGTGGTGAGCACTAGGTAGCCTATCTACCACAAGAGCGGTTTCTGGCCCAGAAATTGTAGTTTATTGGCTGTTTGGCAGTTTTTCCATCTCCTTCAACTTTCTGGTTTAAAATCCCATGTTTGCGCTTATTTCCCACCTTTCCTGTAGCTAGTCTAGTTCAGATAGAGATTTACTGTATGCAGGACTGTTTGTAAGCTTCTGAGCCCCCCCCCAAGCCTTTCTGTGTTGGATGGAAGCCTTCAAGCTTATCAGTGTGAGTGGGAAGCACTAGGTAGCCTATCTACCACGAGTGGTTTCTGGCCCAGAAATTGTAGTTTATTGGCCATTTGGGCAGTTTTTCCATCTCTTTCTCTTTCTGGTTTAAAAGCCCATGTTTGCACTTGTTTCTCCACCTTTCCTGTAACTAGTCTAGTCCAGATACAGATTTGCTGTTTCCAGGTCTGTTTGTAAGTTTCTGGGTCCCCCAAGCCTTTTTGTGTTGAAGGGAAGCATTCTAGCTTATCAGTGGGAATGGTAAGCACTAGGTAGCCTATCTATCACAAGATCCAGGTACAGATTCCTAGTTTTAGCACTTCAGTTTGCTTATTCATTCTCAGCACTTGTTCAGAACTTGTTGTTAGCACTAAATAAGCTAAAATTACTACATCACTCAACCTTCCTCTTTACCTAGAGGAAAACAGTTTTTGTACTTACTTTCCTCACTTACTTAGAGAAAAACAGCTCTTATACTCACTTTTCTCACTTGTCTAGAGGAAAGTAGTTTTTTTATTCAGGCATGTCCAAGGATCAGCTCCTAGTGTCCTCTCCTGTCTATCTGATGAATCTGGGCATCTTGGGGCAATGTAGCAATTGCCTCATGTACACAGACAACCCTCTCCTCCTACCATCCAACACGGCAACCTGGGAGAGATACACTTATCTAGCCAAATTGAAAGTAAAACTCTCTCCAACCAAGACTGAACTTGACAGTCAAGAGGAGAAGGTAAACATTTGCACCACACCACACTCATCACATACTCCCACTAAATCTACACTACCAAAATCCACACATAGAAACACAAAAGCATTCACAGAGGCTCTCAATAATAATCTGCTCAAGCAACAGAGACCTCCAAAGCAGAAACACAACCAACATCCACCCCCCCAACACAGCCCAAATGACACATAGCCCACAGACTCAGTGTGTCAATAAACCACAGCCCATAAGGCAAAACAACGTACCCAACACACTAGTCATAGGTGACTCTATAGTCAGGCACACTGATGTCCCACTTACCAGGCTAAACAAGGAGAAGGTTACTGTCAGATGCCTGTCAGGTGCCAGGATCCACCACATAACCCACGCACTCAGGTCACTCCACAACAAGTACAAATATGATTCTGTCATTGACCATGTCGGTATGAATGACCTGAGACACACCTCCCTGGACTACATCAAAAGAGACATGGAAGAGCTCTCCAATCTTGTAGCCCAGGCAGGTATGATCCCTAGCCCTGAGTTGCATCCTGCCATCACCCAGAATGATACCACAGTACAAGGACAAAATGACTGACTTCAACAATTGGCTAAGTTTCTGGTGTCAATCTAAGGGGATCCAGTATCTGTCTGCCTGGAATGCCATGATCGACAGACCACGATGCTTTGCCAGAGATGGCCTGCACCTGTCACCCCTGTGATTCAGGATACTAGCTAAGGGTCTTGCACCCTTATAGTACCTATTTTAGGCAAGGTTCAAATGACAAATTCATCACCATAACAGGAACAGGCAAGCAAAAACTGAGGGTAATACTAATCAATGCTAGAAGTCTAAATCTCAAAATGCACTCACTCGTGGCACTCCTTAAAATGTAGAACATCAATGTCTGTGCAGTGACTGAGATCTGGTTCAAGGTTCTAGAAAGCACCCCTGCATTACCAGGCTATAACTCATACCACAATTTTCAGCCATCTAACCTAGACCAGAACACCAAAGGCAGAGGTATGTCCATATTCATTAAGGATATCCACACCTCCAGGCTAGTTGCTCAGCATAATGCATCTGAGGTTATCCAAGTGCAACTAACTCTGGGCAAAACTGCAATCCAAATTGTAGTTTGCTACAGATCCCCCACCATGCCTGAGGATTTCCACTCCTCTTTTCTTGATACACTGGAAAATATTAGGGTTCAACCAAACACCCTAATAATGAGCAATTTCAACTACCCCACCATTAACTGAGAAAACTACTCATGTACCAACTCCTTCACTCAATGCTTTCTGGAATTCATAAATTCCAATGCACTGGATCAACTTATCCACACCCCCACCAGGGGCAACAATATCCTAGACCTAGTCATTACCAACATGAGTGACCGGTGTTCCACACCTGAAGTCAACTCCTCATTGGTCAGATCTGGCCATAAGGTAATCACCCTAGATATCTGCATCCAGCCCCCACCCACCATTAAGGAAACAATGGTAAAAAATTTCTCCAAAGCCATCTTCATGCTTCTTAAGACAGAAGTGGTGAACTTCTTGACACCCATGCAGATGGACAATACAGTTACGACTGCTGAATCCTACACAAATGCACTCCATAAGCACTTACACGAGTGGATGGATTGTGCTATCCCAAACAGAACCAAGATGCTATCCTCCAAAAAAAGGAAACCAGTCTGGTGGTCCCCTGCCATAAACAAACTCTACAACAGAAGGAAGAAACTGTTGCAAAAGAGAGTAAAATCCCATGAGTGGAGGCGCTCCCTGGTCAGGCTTGGTAAGAAGCTGAGATCCCTTATAAGATCCCCTAAAGCCAGCTACAAAAACAAAATTGCCACTGATTCTAAGGGCACCCACAAAGCATTCTATAGCTATGTCAATCTCAATGGCAACACCAAGATCTGCTCTGAGTTACAGCACAACAGCATGAAAATTACAGAACCAATTGATATTGCCAACATCCTGGCAGATAGGTTCAGTGCTCACTTTACCCCCCTCTCACCCCCTAAAAGGCCCATATCTGTATAGGAAGAATGCAGAATCCCGGTAATCACATCTATGCAGGTAAAAGCTGCACTCTCTAAAACCAAAAACACAGCATCCATGGGACCGGACAACATTCCAGGCTGCGTTTACACGAACTTCAGAATGAACTGGCTCCCCACCTAAGCACCATATTCAATCATAGTCTCACATCAGGTTTTGTGCCCATTGAATGTCACACAGCAACAATTATCCCACTCCACAAAGGGGGAGCCTCCACTTGATCCTGGGAACTATCGCCGTATTAGCCTGATGAGCCTGGTCTGCAAGCACATGGAATGTATCATTATGGAACTCATAAATAAAGACATTGGTGACCTCCAAACTCTGGACCCCACGCTTTTCGGGTTTGTGAAAGGCAGACCATGCCTTCTGAACCTGATCGACTTCTTTGATGCAGTCACCAAAGCCGTAGATGAGGGTAAGGTGGTTCATACAGCCTATCTTGACCTCACCAAGGCTTTCGACACCATCCCCCATTCTGGAATTATAGCTAAACTCACAAAACTAGGTATAAATCCCTACATCCCAAGATGGGTTGCCAAATGGCTCACTGACAGAACCCACACTGTAAAAGTTGCAGACTCCAAATCTGACTTCAAACCAGTGACAAGTGGAGTACCACAGGGTTCAGTCCTGGGACCTCTCCTGTTTGGTATCTACTTCTCTGAAGTACAGGCTAACACAGAAGGCCTTTGGCTAATGAAGTTCGCAGATGACTGTAAACTAGGAGCCATAGTCAAGTCCCCAAATGATGTGGACATCCTACAGAAGGGCTTCACTGAGATGCCTGGTGTCAGAGGCAAGGCCTCAAGCTCAATGCCAAAAAGTGCATTGGCATCCCCTTTGGTAAAAATTCTGTACTCATGAACTACCACATAAACGGCAGTCTACTTAACACCGAATGTGTGATGGGAGACCTTGGGACCCAGGTGGACAGTAGTCTCTCCTTTCATAATCACATCACCACTGTAGTCAGGAAATCCTTCCATGTGGCACACCTCATCACAAAAGGGTTCTCATCCAGGAAAAAAGAGGTCATTTTTCCCCTTTACTCTGTACTCATTAGATCCATTATAGAGTACAATGCCCCTTTTGGAATGTATCTCACAAGACATCTGCAGTAGCTGGAAAGGCTAGTGAAGTAGCTCACAAAGAGGATTACTGGCCTCAAGCAGATGCCCTACACTGACTGTCTCAAAAAACTCCAGTTTTACTCTGTAGGATATCACCTACTCCAAGGAAATCTCTGCCTAATGTATAAAGCAATGTTAAACCCAGAGCTGTTGGACATGCTACACCTAAAGAAATCCCAATCCCTTCGAGCTACATGCTCTAGGGACCTAAACCTTATCACCACAGTAAACATGACATGCTGAGGGATAGAATCCTGTCCCAGAGACTTCCAATACTCTGGAACAAGCTACCCATTTATGTCAAGCAAAGTTCCTCATTAAAACACTTCAAGAAAAGTCTTGATGAGTGGATGGGAAATAGGAAATACACCCCGGGGATCACTTTTGTGGCTCTGATCGACAGGGGCATAGGAAATTAACTTTCTTTGGTGATGTAAGCCAGGGAACCTTGTTGGCTAGGCTTACTTAGGCCCCTGGGCTGATAGCCTAGTACCTACCTATGAAGCTATGTTGCTAAAAATTGGAATACCCTTTCACATAGTATTAGATCGATAAACAATCTTAATCATTTCAAAATATCTCTCAAAAGACACATTTGAATATTGGCTTTGCACATGTAACACTCCAGGTTAATTATCAACTTAGCATTACTTATACAATTTGACTGTACATACTAACTCTGTTAACATATCCCTTCTAACAACTCTACTACCTAGCTGCAACTCTCACCACGGAAGTATTACTAACTATGCACTACTTTGCGTAAGTGATTCTCCCTACTTAATTTACTAACTGATGTTATGTTCCTCCACTATATAAATTCAACCATATATTTGTCTATATTCAAGTGTTTAAAGTCTTGTTCTGTTTGATACTATGTATAGTATATCTTTTTGTTTTTACATTTTTATCCCATAAATGTGTTAACACTCATTTGTTTTGTCAATTTTGTTTATAATTTATATTACTTGTGATAATTTATATGTAGGCTTAGACTGGAGCTTTTCTCCCTGGGCCTCCACTGAAAATGGGCACTGTCCCAGTCAGACCATTCAAGTAAACAAATGTAAAATAAATAAATCAATAAATATATTCAAAGAAGACCTTTGTACCCCCTCTCAGTGGAAAAAGTTTCCATATTAGAACTTATGCTGACTGTAATATGAGAAATTTAGCATTTTTAGCCTTATGCCAAATGTGTGATGCCTACTATGTAGACAAAACTAATAGGAAGTTGAAGGAGTGAATTAGTGGCCACCTATCCGATATTAGGAGAAAGTTGGAAACTAATGCTCTATGTAAACATGTACTGGGTAGAGGTAAAGAGCATACTTTCAAATTCACTGTTCTTCAAATGATTTTTGAATATATTGGGGTGGTAATTGCGTAATGGAAACAGAGAATGCAGAATACAGCTGGATCTCTTAACCTTGTGCTGATAAGTATTAAACCAGTGTTAAAGACAAAACATCAGTAGGAAATATATTATATAGTTAATGTTCATCAATGTTCATCTATTACTACTACCTAGGAACACAATTTATCAGAGATGCAATTACATTAAGAACCTAGAGTATATGCTCTCTCCCTCACAAGCCAGTATATCTGGCACTGAGAAGGTTGTCAATACAAACACCACACCTCAAATACCACCCACATCTACACAACACACACCCACATATGCGGAGATCCTCAACAAAAACAGACCTCCAAAGCAAAAACACATGCAAACTCCACTTCCCACCACACCACACATAGTTCACACACCTGTGTCTCATGGCCACTAAGGCCTAAACATAAAGCCAACATATTAGTCATAGGAAACTCCCTTGTGTTACACACAGATGTTCCCCTCACCAGGCTGGATAAGGAGAAAGTTACAGTTAGTTGTTTGTCAGGTGACAGAATCTGCCATATCACCCATGCACTCAGGTCTCTCAACAACAGGTAATATTATGACTCTGTCATAGTCTATGTTGGCGTGAATGACTAGAGACATACTTCCCTGGACTATATGAAGGGAGACATGATCGAGCTTGCTGAATGCTTCCCAGGCAGGTATGTTCCTAGCCTTAAGCAGCATTTTACCATCACCCAGAATGATGCCTCATTACAAACAGAAAATGGTTGACTTTAACAACTGGCTTTGTTTCTGCTGTCATTCCAAGGGGATCCATTACCTGACAGCCTGAGAAGACATGATCAACAGACCACGATGCTTTGCCAGAGATGGCCTGCATCTGTCTCCCTTGGACTTCAATCTTCTGTCAAAGGCTCTTGCGTCACCCACAGTGCTTTTTTAGGCAATGCCATGAGGTCAAAACTACCAGCATGAAAATTTAATCAAAATGCAAATTAAAGGTCACGCTGCTAAACACTAGCAGTCTAAACATGAAACTGCACTCATTGCAAGCATTTCTAACCTTGGAAGATGCTGACATTTGTGCAGTCACATAAACCTGGTTTAAAGCTGTGGTGAGCAACCCACCATACCAGTTTAGTCATCCTATCATACATTCAGACCCCAAACCATGGGCAGCAAAGCAAAAGGAGGTGGAGTTGCAATATATATTAAAGACATACACACCTCCAGGCTGTTCAAACAGTATGACATACGTAAACACACCAGGTGCAATTAACCACTGACAAGACCCCAATTCAAATCAAAGCTAGCTACAGGCCTCCAACTTTGACTCAAGATGCCCACTCCACTTATCTGGACCTCTTCGAATCTATCAAGATTCAACCCTTTACCCTGATCTTGGGTTACTCTAATTACCCAACCATAGACTGGAAGAACTACTCATGCCAAAACACAAATACCCAGAGATTTCTTGATTTCATCAATGCAAATGTTTTGGACCAGCTGGTCAACATCCCCACAAGAGGCAATAATATCTTGGACTTGGTATTAACCAACATGTGTAACCACTGCAGCATCCCTACAGTGTCATCCTCCATGGTAAGATCTAACCAGAAAGTAGTCACATTTGAAGTCAACATCTCCCCAACCCCTCCCCCCACCCAAGCTAGGGTCAAACAAAAAAACTTCTCCAAAGCTGATTACAACCTCCTGAGGGAAGGTATAAACAGCTTCACAGTCCCCTCCCCCTACATAGGAACTGATACATATGTCCAAACCTACACCAAAGTACTATATGAGCATTTATATAGCTGCATGGAATCAGGAATACCAGACAGGGCAAAATCCTCCTCCTCCTCAAGGAAGAGTAAACTGGTCTAGTGGACATCTCCAATAAATACACTATAATAAAAGGAAAACAAAAAATACAGCCTCCATGGGACCCAATAACATCCCAGGCTGCATCCAATATGAACTCAGGAAGGAGCCTGCAGCACCATTAGGCATCTTATTTAACCAAAGTCTGAGTACTGACTTCATCCCAGTTGAGAGGAGGACAGCCACTGTCATCCCTTTGCACAAAGGTGGAGTGTCCACCAATCCAGGAAATTATAGACCCATCAGCCTAACTAGCCTGATCTACAAGGCCATGGAATGGATTATCATGGACCTCATTAACAAGGCATTGGCAACTTCCAAACACTTGATCCCACACAGTTTGGTTTCATCAAGAGGCCATGCCTGTTAAATTTGTCTGACTTCTTTGAAACAGCCACCAAAGCCATGAACGAGGGGAAGACGGTGCACACCACCTACCTTGACATGACCAAAACTTTCAATACTATCCCCCACTCAGGTATAATAGATAAACTCTCTCAGCTAGGCATCAATCCATATATTACCAGATGGCTAGGGTTGGGAGGGTGGCTTAATGGTTAAGGTGTTTGTCTTACAAACACAAGATGCAGGGTTTGAGTCTCACAAGGGATAATTGGCTAGGCTTAAAATGGCTTGCAAGGGCAGTTAGCTTAGTATGAACCTATGAACCAAACTGGCTTACTGATGGAACCCATCTAGTCAAAGTAGGGGAAGCCACCTCAAGCAGTAGACCCATAACAGGCATTGTACCCCAGGTCTTGGAGCCTCTGTTGTTTGGGATATACTTTTCTGAGGTGCAAACCAGAACCAGTGGACTATGGCTGACCAAGTTTGCAGATGACTGCAAGCTGGGCGCTGTCATAAATTCCCCTAGTGATGTGGACATCCTCCAAGAAGGTCTCATCCAAACAAATGACTGGTGCCAAAAACATGGCCTCAAATTAAATGCCAAAAATGCATCATCATCCCCTTTGAGGAGAGAGAGACCCCCACAAATTATCCCATTAATAACAAGGTCCTAAACACACAATCAGTTGTGAGGGACATGGGCACCCAGCCTGATACCAAGCTGACTTCTGACCACCATATTGCCTCCGTTGTATGGAAAGCTTTCTAAATGGCCCACTTCCTTAGTAAGGATATCTCATCCAGGAACAGGGAGGTCATAACATCCCTGTATTTTTCCCTTATAAGCTCCATTGAGTACAATGCCCCTTTTGGTGTGTACCTCACAAAGCACATAAAACAGCTGGAGAGACCACAGAGATTCCTCACCTGGACAATCCAGGGCCTCAAACATCTGCCCTACACAGATAGGCTAAAAGCCCTGTCCCTCTACTCAGTCTCATACAGACTCCTCAGAGGTGACCTCTGTCTGGCATGCAAAGCAATCTCAGACCCTGCCTTGATAGGACTGCTGCATATCTGGAAGTCTTGCTCCACTAGAGTAACCTGCACGTGTGACCTCAGCCTGGTCTGTGACATCAGTAGGACTTGTTGGTGGGATAGATTTGTGTACCAGAGACTCCCCCTTCTGTGGAATAGACTCCCTCTCCACATCAAGCAGTGTACCTCATTAACACATTTTAAGTGCAACCTGGATAACTAGGTGGGGAACAGAAAATACACCCTTGGGATTCCACCTGTGTCCCTGCTGGACATGGGCATCAGGTGCTGACTTGTGAGAACATGGGCTAAATTTTGGCTAGGCTTGTAAGAGCCTCAGAGGTAATAGCCTAGCAACTTCCTATGATCCTATAATAGGAAGTATATTATATACATATATATTTCTGTGTGTGTGTGTGTGTGTGTGTGTGTGTGTGTGTGTGTGTGTGTGTGTGTGTGTGTGTGTATTTTTCTGTTTTTCTCTCTCTCTCTCTCTCTCTCTCTCTCTCTCTATATATATATATATATATATATATACACACACACACACACACACACACACACACACACACACACACACACACACACACACACACACACACAGTGACATGATAGCTACACCACTGACAAGAATGGTACATACCAATGTAATAATTATATATCTGTCCATCCACAATCTCTTTTTCCCATTTTTGCAAGTGGGATTGGGGTGTCACTTCACCACTGGGAATCATCTATAGCCAAGCTTTACACCACCAGGTGGTTAGTCTTGCCTCAGTACTTCTTCCACACTACACACTCTCACACACACACCTATGGCCAATTTAGACTGTCCAATCCATCTACTGCATGTCTTTGGAATGTGGGAAGAAACTAGAGCACCCAGAAGAATCCCATGCAAACACAGGAGAGGACTTGCAGACTCTGCACAGGAGGCACCCAAGCCAAGAATTGAACCAAGGAACCTCTTGCTGTGAGGCAACAATGCTTTCATTTTTTGTGAATACATTTGTTCAGAGAAGACCTTTCTACAACCGTTCAATGAAAAAAAATCATCTTAAAGAATTTCTCATCCTGTAAAACCTTTTTTTTTTGCTTACATTGGCTGTAACACATGAAATTTAGTGTATTTAGCCTTTTACCAAACAGGCTACAAAGAACAGAACATATAAATATGACATAGACACCACCCAGAAAAGTGATACATGTCCATGTAAGAATTTATTTTTTTGTAAATGTATTTATTCAGAGAAGACTTTTGTAAACCCTCTCAATGGAAAATTTTTCATCTTAGAACTTAGGCAGACAAGGCATGACATTGCAGAAGTTAATGTTCAGCAAATGTTTTTTATATATCTATTTTGTATACATTGTCTGAGTTTGTTTTAACTTATATACAAAAATCTATTTGCTGCTATTAGGAAATGAATGCTGTTTGACTATAGCAAGTATTTTATCTTTAATTGTTAAACAGTTCTTCCATGCAATTGTATCACCTGACTGCTTTTAACTTTTAAAAGTTTGCTGTTTGGTTTATGGCTGGGTGGCTGCGGTGTTGCAGCGGTTAGCGTTGCTGCCTCACAGCAAGAGATATTCCAGTTTGATCCTCGGCTGAAGTCCCTTCTGTGCGGTGTCTGCATGTCCTCCCTGTGGTTGTGTGGGTTTACTCCGGATACTTCGGTTTCCTCCCACATCCCAAAGACATGCTGTAGGTCGATTGGACACTCAAAATTGGCCCTAGGCGTGAGGGTGTGTGTGTGTGTGTGTGTGTGTGTGTGTGTGTGTGTGTGTGTGTGTGTGTGTGTGTGTGTGTGTGTGTGTGTGTGTGTGTGTGTGCCTTCTGTGGAAGGTTAGGCATTGGGCTTGCAACTTGGCGCCATAAAACTCCACTGCCAATTATGAGCGGACAGGTGATCTGCTGTCATGACCCCTAACCAGGAAAAGCCAAAAGAAGAAGTTGTTTGGTTTATGGCTGTTTGATCTGAGGAAGCATCTTTGCAAAGGCATTTTTAGCTTGTCATTAACGTATTTGTACCAGAGCATTGTTTCATCACTACTTAATGTGTTTGTGCATAAGCTGTAGTTATTTTAGACATATTATGATTTTCTCCTGCATAGAAAGACATGCCACAGGTGAACTGTAGCTTCTCCAAACTGTCCATAAGAGTAAATGATGTGGCATCAGTTAATTTGTGTGCGTTTGTGAGTGAGTGAGTGTATTGTATATCATGTGATAGATCTGTTTCCAAACCAGGATTAGTTTGTTTTTTGTCTCTGCTGACTGTTGGGATAGAGTCTTGATAAAATTATTAATTAGCAAATGAATGGATGGATGAGTGAATGTTCTGCGCATAAAGTAAACTTAGGGGAGCATTTCTGACAGTCTACATATCATCTTTTGTAAGGAATAAAGGTTATGGGATTTATTTCTACATGCCAGTTATAATTATGGCCTTCGATTGTATCAAAAATTGATGAGTTATTACACAATTTTATTTATTAATTTACTGAAACTTATAAAAAGAAAACAAGAGTGACCCAAGTAGGTCCCTGTCATTACATATTTTGTGGTATGTTAAAACAAAAAGTACACATATAATGAATCAAACACTACATGAACCTATAATTTATTTAGTTTATTTATTGTGGAGCTTTTCTCCCCGGGCCGTCGATGAAAATGGACCTATGTCCAGTCAGACACTCCTGGTCAACAAATGTAAATAAATAAATAAACAGTCTTGATAGATTTTTAACATTTATTAGAAATCACACGTGTGTGGGAGACAGAACCAAAGTCAGTAATGTCTCCTTGAACAAACATGTCCAGGTATTTTTATAAGAAAATACAAGTAAAAATAACAAGTGTTATCTATCAGCCCACTACCGGTATCCAATAAAAAGTTTACTACCAATATTTGTAAATGTAGTTATTCATTAGAACAGTACTAAATATCTAAAATGAAATATGTCAATGTCCTAAAATTATGTTAGTTAAAACATCCTTCTTTCAGCAGAGCATTAGTAATGTTACAATGGTGAAATGTTCCTATGAGAAACTAGAAGGAATGCAGTCTTAAGCAGACTAGCCGATACACTTTAATCTGTTTTCATGTTCCAGCTATCTAGCAGTTTCAGCAAAATACATAAGCATGCACAGACCATAATGTGCATTTCTGGACATGCACAGATTTGGTTACTGTTTAAAGGAATCTGCTGGCATCGTTAAAAGTTTAGTCATGCCCACTGACCACATACTCACTTTTTTTCCGACAGGTGCTGTTCATTCTACACTTTTTAATTATTTATTTATTATTGTTGTCTTTGTTTTTCACTGCAGTCCCCCCTTTGATGTTGTGAAAGCATCATCTTTTTAAACATTTTTATTCTTTGCAAATATGTTGTCATACATTTTTCCAAATTCTTTAAATTCCAGTTTATATTTTTGACACAAACTATTTTTTAGTGGAACTTTAACATACAAATATTGCATTTGGAAGACTTTTCTTGCAGATGTAAGTTTTATTATAAGCAGTTTAACTAAGAGCAATATTAAGAAGGCTGCAAAAACAATGCTGTAAACAAACACAATGAACTTTAAATAGTTCCTTTCTATCTGGAAAATAAATCTGTTAATCATGACCACTGTGAACTTTCAGCATTTTTAGTGTCTGTTAACTCGGATATTTTTTTTTGGATTATGCTCAAATGACTTTGAATTATATTATCAGCATTACATTTTGACCATTGCACAAGAAAACTACTTTTATAAACCAAAACGTTATTATACATTTTCTAGTTAACCTTCATTAGCACATTTAGTAAATGGTACGTTTTTTAAAACCACTAATGTGTATGTTTTATAATACAATGTGTTATCGAGGTATAACAACAGCACACATAGCACTCAATTTTACATTAATTTGATTGACAGTTTTATGTGTAGGTAGCATACCTGCTTCAGAAAGTACATCTTGTGAGAAAGTTCTTTATAGCTATTTGTGTTCTAAATCATGATGATAAATCCAAGAAGCATCAGCTTTTCCAACTGGATTGTTTGCAGTTTGTGTATCTTGTGCATTACGAATTTTGTCTTTAGGTAAAACATGTGTCATGGCTGGAAGAAATTTAGCAATGTTACAAGTCCCTGACCAATCTGCTGGCAGCCAGGGATAAGATAATTGCCACAGCTATAAAATATTAGTCTTTATACACAATCATGCCTTTTACTGTGGGTCCACTCTACATTTTTCAGTAACATTACATTTGCTGTGTCCAACATTTACAGTTCTGTTTTTAGCAAAGCAAGTATAAACATTGATAGTTTAAGTACAGCAACTATAACTTAGAATCAAACCCTGCACCTTATAGCTGTGAGGTAAAGACCTTAACCATTATGCCAGCCTTCTCTACATGGATCCAAGATTGCAGCCACACATAAATTCCCCACAGTGAGAACTGTGCTTCTCTATCTAGTTATACATTCTAGATACCATAGCAGTAGTGGCACGTGCCAGAGGAAAAGTCTAAAAATTGAGTAAATAAACTCCACTTCCCCACACACATTAGCGATATTAAAGCGCAAGCAGAGGCTTTGATGAGATTTGAACTCATGACACCTGGTTTATGAGACAGTGCTCTAGCCTCTGAGCTGAGAAGTGAGCCACACATATGCCAGAGTATCAGTAATGGAACATGGCTATTCTGAAGAAATCCGTGGAGACTGAGTGGACAGTCGGATGTTATTTTACAAATAACTAATATCCATGTGCACAATCCCAGGATTAAAGATATACTCAAACACTTTACTGGGTTTAAGTGATACTTCAGTGACACCTTGATGAGGAAATGAGGTCACCAGTAACATACAGCTGAAATAGATCATAAGTCATTGAGTAAGACACTGACGTTATTGTTTTCAGGCAATTCTCCCCAGGCCAGTCTGCTGTTGTTCTGCATTATAACGTAAAAATATTATCTTAAACTTGTAGTATAGTATTAACATCATACCAGATTGGAGGATCTGTAAAAATCAGAGCAACTACTTGTTGCTGGACATTACCCTATTAGGAGTGCTAATTGGATGAAGTTTCAGCTCTTCAGTGTCAGCTTACCACAATTTAGTTTATATGTTGATGTTCCCATAGCAAATTATTGTCATTGCAGTTTGTATTTGGACACTGGCAGTGATATGCAGTTTGTGATCTTTTCACCATGGTTTTGTGGCTGTGGAGTTAAGTAATTGGAGTGATCTGCAAAAAAAATATTTGTAAAGATGTTTCAGTGAGCTGAAGCTTGAGCTATTTTTTAAAGTAGTTGCGCCTTTGGTTACCTAGAACTCTGGGAAATATAGGAGAAACAGCTACTAAATGCCCTGCTGCCCTAGTGAAATGAATTGTTTCATTTTGTTTAAGAAAACAACTAAATTATTCTGATGTAAACTAGGCTTCATTTTAATAATAATAATATGAGTGGGTAAAACTAAGCAAGAAATATTCTTCTTACATTTTTCTTGGTTGAGCCATGATTTTTAGAATACAAGAAATGTCTACATTTTCAAATAACCTCTCAAACTTCCAAGTCCCTCCAAAGCCAAATATCAGAGCAGTCTATGTAGAACTGCTCACAGCAACTTTGCACAACCATGTCAGTGGTTGCACAGAGGTTGTTGTACCTACTAGAAAAAAAAACTCTAAAAATAAGTCACCCTGGTGAATTGCAAAATTAAGCAGGTTGTACAAGAAAGAAAAAAAATCATAGCTAAATTTAATAAAAGTAATTCTGAAAAAGAAAATATTTATCTTAGAAAAATAAATAGACAACTGAGAAGGCTAATTAATTCCAAGAAAGCCAGTTTTGAGATAAAGATAGCTTCCCAGGCCAAAGGCAACCATAAGGTCTTCAATAGTTATGTCAGAAAGCTCAAAGGCAGTACACAATAGTGTGACAAAATGGTTGTAGATGAAGCCACATTCATGGAGCCAGGAGATGTAGAAAAATGTATAGCAAGAGGGCTTTCTACCTTAACATTTTTAATGTCCCTGATATGCTCTTGCAATCTCAATGTGAAAGCCCTCTTGCTTTCACCTATATAAAACATTTTACAGGGACATATTAAAGCACAGATAATACCTTCAGTATACCAGCAATACAGACCAATAGGTGTAAAAGAAATACCATTGATTTTAACAAATGTATTTAGAACATACTTGCAACTAATGCAATGATTACATGAAAGGAACCAACTTGTTGAGGCTCGCCCACTCAATTATCCATAGACCTCATAAACCTACTATGTACTACCATCTCCATAATACTGCACCCCTTCTTAAAAGAAAACACAGGGGCAAAGAACCCCCAATAATAATCAATCACATTCTTAAGCTGATCACTTAAAAAATTATATGTAGTCAGAAAATAACATTTACTATCCAAAACAATCTGACTATTGTATTTCTTATCATTATTAATCTTTAAAAAAAATCAAGGTTCCTAGTAATCCTGCCATTTATAACCAGTTTTAAAGCATCTTGTACCATTGTAACTTTATAACCTCTATTTATAAACATATCTGCAGTTCTATCTAATTCCAGAACCAAAATATCTGTATCATTACATAATCTAGAGATACACAGCATTTTCCACAGGTAAGTGCTCTAACAGTATAGGACGGATGACAACTATCAGCTCTTAAAAAGTGATTCAGATTTTCAATTTTCCTATTCACTGTTCTTATCTTACCAATTTCCATTCCTTCCAAAAAAATCCAAAACCACCATATTTTCACCATATTGTAAACCATCAAATTTTATATGAAATCTATTTTTATGTAAATCATTAATGAAATCTCCCACTAAATTTATACCACCTTTACATATAAAAATCAAGTCATCTATAAGCCTATAATATTTCAAAACAAATTTCCAAAAAAATGTACGAGTATAAATATATTAATTCTCAAACATGCCCATAAAGAGATTAGCATACATGGGGGCAAATGATGCTGCCATGGCAGTTCCCTGCAGCTGATGATATATAATTCCATCAAATTCAAAACAATTATTGATTAAACTAAAATAAACCATATCTATAATATAATGAGCTATAGGAGTATCACCAAGAAATATTTGTAATGCTTGTATACCAAATTCATTTAATATGGTTGTAAATAAACTTTTAATGTTGACCGTAATCCAGTATATATCTTTTTGCCATTGTATATCTGAAATGTTTTTCAAAAATATCAAAAGAATCTGGAATGTAAGAAGATAAATCCACAACCTTTTTAAACAAATATTTATGTAACAACAAACCAATACCATGCAAAAAATAATTGCAGGCCGAAACTATCAGCCTACTTGGGGGATTCTGCATATCCTTGTGGACCTTTGGCAGGCAATAAAAATATGCTTTTCCACAGCCCTCGATGTCAAATTTTCTATCAACATAATTTTTGACAAATAACCAAGCCTCAGTCCTTTAGCCAATAAATTCTGAAACTCTGTCATAGCTTTTATATACCTCTGGTTATCTACCAATTCATAAACTTTTTTTATCACTGAAAAAGTCATTACACATCTGCAAATACTGTTACACATACATAATTACCACTTTGTTTCCTTTGTTAGATGGCTTAATAACTAGTTGTTGTTGTTGCCTACTTAGGTCCACTAAAGCTTGCCACTCCATCTTACTTAGATTATAACTAAATTTCCCATTCTTTTTATTCAAATCAGCTAAAATTTGGTCAATGCCATAGTTAACCATGGAGTGAAATCTTTGGATACCTTCATGTTTAAATGGAGGAATGAAGTTACTTTTTTTGTGCAATACCACTTGTATCAAGATGACAATATGCATTATTTTCTACAACATCCCCCATACTAGATGCACAAGAAAAAAAACATATCATTAGAATCATCCAAAGAAACATTCAATTCACTTTAATTTCATTCATCTGCAGCATTAGAAAAAAATTCCCGTAAATGAAGCTTCCTAATAAACTGAAACACTTCTATTTTAAGCTCATGAGCCCTTGGTAATACAGTTGGAACAGATTTTAAACCACAATTCAATACCTGATAATTAGTAAGTACACAACCAGAAGGATTTATAATTAAACAATTATTGGAGTCACTTCGGTTATCCACAAAATCAACACAGTTAATACCATTTTGTTCTTCTGTCCCCAGAGTTAAATTGTCCCTCCTTATGATTTTCGGGTAAGGTCTATCTCTTTTCCTGTTACCTGCTGACTTCTGAAAAGTCTCTGTCATATATCTCATATCCCAGGCTGGTGGAAGTGGAGGATAAGCAGCTCCCTCATTCTCACCACCTCTAGAGTCCCTGCTATTATCCCTGGAGGTATACGCTGCTCCATTCTGACCCTGGCCCTCTGGATGATAAAAACCGATGTTGAAATGGCATCCTGGATGATTGGCTGCTCTAACAAAGGCTATACCATTGTCGTAGTCCCGTAAGTCATGCTGTAGTCTTACTTTCTTTGTTTGAGCAGGTCTTTTACTAAATCAATTAGTTTTTCATTAATTTCATTCAAACACTGATCTAGAGATGAAGCATCAAGCAACGTTGCCAAAGAAAAACAAACTGAGCTAAAAATAAAATTGCCAAAGATTCCAAAGACAACCACAAGGCATTCTATAGCAAAGTCAAGAATCTAAATGGCAATGCTCAGATCTGCTCTGAGCTAAAACAGAATGCCATTAAATATACTGATCCCAAGGATATTGCCAATATCCTGGCAGATCGATTCAGTGTCAACTACACCTCCCTCTCACTCCCTAAAGGGCCCATCTCAGTACCAAAAGATTCCCAAATTCTGGTAATAATGGCCACACAGGTAAAAACCACACCCTCCAAAGCTAAGAATACAGCATTCATTGGACCAGATGACATCCCAGGCTGTGTACTACATGAACTACAAAATGAACTGGCACCTCACCTAAGTGTCATGTTTAATCATAAGTCTCAACTCAGGCTTCGTACCCACTGAGTAGTGCAAAGCTACAGTTATCCCACTCCACAAGGGGGGATCCGCCTTGGATCCTGGGAACTACCGCCTATCAGTCTGACGAGCCTGATCTGTAAGGCCATGGAATGTATTATCATGGAACTTTTAAACAAAAACATTGTCAACCTACAAACACTGGACCCCACCCAGTTTGGGTTCATGAAGGGCTGATCTTGTCTCCTGAACCTAACTTACTTCTTCGAATCAGTCTCTAGAGCTGTGGACAAAAGTAAGGTAGTCCACACAGCCTATCTGGACCTCGCCAAGGCCTTCAATGCCATCCCCCACTCTGGAATTATAGATAAACTTACTAAGCTGGGCATTAATCCCTACGTCACTCGATGAGTTACCAACTGGCTTACTGACATAACCCACACTGTAAAAGTAGCCGACTCTAAACCCAGCTCCAGACAAGTGACAAGTGGAGAACCTCAGGGTTCAGTCTTGGGACCGCTCTTGTTTGGCATATACATCTCTTAAGTACATAACTAAGGGACTCTGGCTAACAAAGTTCACAGATGACTGCAAACTGGGAGCCATTATTGAATCCCCAAACGATGTGGATAGTCTACAAAAGGGCCTTACAGAAACAGATGCTTGGTGGCAGAGCCAAGGGCTCAAGCTCATTGCCAAGAAATGTGTAGTTATCCCCTTTGGGAAAAAACATGTACCTGTGAATTACCACATAGGTGACAGTACACTAAACACCGAAAGTGTTTTAAGAGACTTAGGGATACAGGTGGACAGTGGTCTCAACTTCGATAACCACATTGACACAACAGTCAGGAAATCCTTCGATGTGGCACACCTCATCACTAAGGGCTTTTTATCCAGAAAAAAAGAGGTCATTGTCCCACTGTACCCATCCCTCATTAGACCCATTTTAGAATACAATGCTCTGTTTGGTATGTACCTCTGAAGACATTTGCAACAACTGGAAAGGCCGCAGAAATAACTCACTAAAAGAATCACAGGTCCAAAGAAGATGCCCTATGCTGACCATCTAAAAAAACTCCAGCTATACTCTGTTGCATATTGTCTACTCAGAGGCAATCTCTGCTTAACATACAAGGCCATGTCAAACCCAGAGATGTTGGACATGCTACACTTTAAGAAATCCCAATCCCTCAGAGCCACATGCTCCAGGAATCTAAACCTTGTCATCACAATGAACAAAACATACTGGAGCGATAGGTTCCTGATCCAGACACTCCCCAGACACTGGAATAGACTGCCCATACATGTCAAGCAGAGAGCCTCTTTTCCCGGTTCAAAAGGAACCATGATGATTGGATGGGAGATACAAAATTCACCCTAGAGATCACATCAGTCACTCTGCTAGACAGGGGTCCATGGAAGTAAATATTGTGGGAAGAAATAGCCAGTGAATTGTTATGGCTAGGCTTGTATAAGCCCTAGGGCCGATAACCTAGTACCAACCTATGAATCTATGAACCTATGAATTCAGTTTTTAATTTCATCGGCTTTATCTCGTCTCTCTCTCTATCTCTATCAGAATAGTGACCCAGTCCATGACACAATGATGAGCCACAGCTTCACCACTAGAATCCTATGCACTGCATTGTTCTCCAGTATATCTGACAAAACTGTCTAGGATCCTCTGAGACAAATCCATGCCTTCTCTCTGAACAATCTAGGCAAATGAGTAGATGGATCACTGGCCATAAAGCAATATATCAAACCACTGCAAACTCAATAATGAATAAATAAAAAACAACAAAGTCCAGTGAACCAAGTTTAATATACACACACTCTAGCGCCTCGGCTCGAAACAGCCTTCGAGGAGTAAAAACACAAATAAAGCCAAACATTTAAATAATACCAACAATTATTTCCCTACCCATAATTATCCATTATTCAATTATACAATCAAATCACAATCTTCCAGTTACATTCCACATTCAGACCAGCAGGGATCAGGGTTGTGTACTTTAAAATAAATATAAGCTCCTTATATAACAATATTTTCTTTATATCCAAACACCCATACTGCATATTAATTTGTTCCAAAACAGTATCCTTGAGCCCTGCTGGATCACTACTATGATACAAACTAAAATGCTTAGAGGGCTTTCTACCTTAACATTTTTAATATCCCTGATATGCTCTTGCAATCTCAATTTGAAAGCCATCTTGCTTTCACCTATATAAAACATTTTACAGGGACACATTAAAACATAGATATGCCCCTGTAAAATGTTTTATATATAGGTGAAAGCAAGATGGCTTTCAAATTGAGATTGCAAGAGCATATCAGGATATTAACATTAAAACATAGATAAGAACTGCAGCAGTGGTGCTGCAGTAGCGTTGTCACCTCACAGTAAGACATTGTCCTGTTCGATCCTCAGCTAAAGCGTCTTCTGTGTGGAGACATGCATGAATGGGCGTACCTTCATTGAAGGTTGTGCGTCAGGGCTGGCAACTCAGCATGTAAAAATCTACTTCCAATAATTAGCGGACCGGAGTTCCGCTGTGGCGAACCCTAATCGGGAAAAGCCGAAAGACACAACAACATTAAAACATAGATAACACCTTCCATATGACAACAATACAGACCACTAGGTGTAAAAGAAATACCATTGATTTTATCAAATGTGTTTACAACATACTTGCAACTAATGCAATGATTACATGAAAGGTACCAAGTTGTTGCGGCTGGCCCACCCAATTATCCACAGGCCTCATAAACCTACTATGTACTGCCATTTCCTTAATACTGCACCCCTTCTTAAAAGAAAAAACAGGGGCACACCCTATAATGCCTATTAACTCCTTAAACTGTAACAGAACCCCCAATAATAACCAATCACCTTCTTAAGCTGGTCACTTAAAACATTACATGTAGTCACAAAATAACATTTACTATCGAAAACAATCTGATTACTATATTTCTTATCATTATTAATCTGTAAAAAATCAGGGCTCCTATAGAAAACTAAGAAGGATATGTAATTCCAAGAAAGACACTTCTGAGGTAAAGATAGCCTCCCAGGCTAAAGACAACCATAAGTTCTTCAATAGTTTTGTCAGACACCTCAAAGACAGTACACAACAGTGTGGCAAAATGGTTGTAGATGAAGCCACATTCATGGAGCCAGGAGATGTAGAAATTCTACTTGCCAACAAATTCATCTTCAACTTTACTCCCCATTCACCCCTAGCTACCATTCAGGAAATCCCACCAAACGGAATACCTGCAACTGTCAATAAGGAACAGGTCCTAGCTATGCTCTCTAAGGCCAAAAACACAACATAAATGGGCCTTGATAATATCATAGGACGGCACATAAATAGCCTGAAATATAACCTATCAGAGCAACTAGAGTCAGTATTCAGCTACAGCTTCTGAACCAGCTTTGTGCCATACAAATGAAGGACTGCAATGGTCATCCCTCTGCATAAGGGTGGACCATCACAGATCCCGAGAACTACAGACCTATTAGTATGACAAGTCTTATATGTAAAGCCATGGAAAGAATTTGCATAGATATGTTTATCAGTGACATAGGAAACCTCCAGACACTGGACTCCACCCACTTTGGTTTCAGCAAAGGCAGGCCATGCCTACTGTACCTTGTGGACTTCTTTGAGAATATCACTAAGGGAATGGATGAGAGCAAAATGGTACATACATCTTGCCTTGACCTGGCTAAGGCATTTGATACAGTACCTCTCTTGGACATTGTATGCCAACTCATAGCATTAGGCATAAATCCCTATATAACATGCCGGATTCACAGTTGATTCACAGATGGGACCCAGGAAGTTAGGATTGGAGAGACCAACTCCACGAAGATGCTGTTCACTAGCGGAGTCCCTCAAGGCTCTATGCTGAATCCACTCCGCTTTGGCATCTACTTCTCAAAAATCAAGGCCAGTGTGAAAGGCCTCTGGCTTATCAAGTCCACAGATGCTTGCAAATTCGGAGCACTCATTGAATTAATATCTTTTAGGAAGGTCTAATACAGATGAATGGCTGGTGCCAAAGTTTAGTTCCTAGTAGGAGATTAAATAAGGTTGTATGTTTCCTGGCATGAAAGGCTAAATATAGATTTCCAAGATGAAGTTCTGTAAGAAACTGAGTACAGCAAAAGGGCTGCTAGTGTCAGCGTATAACTAAAATTTTTGAGACCACTGATCTTCTTAATTATGAATCTCTGAGATCTCTCAAGTTGTTATATGTTTTGATAAATATGTGCCAAAAGGTGCATTATATTCAACAATGGCTCTAAGTATGAGAAAGGGGGAAGTAAGACTTCTTTGGATCTAATGGAAATGCCTTTGGAAATTAGATGGGCCAGATAAAAGGCTTTCTGAAGTACTGTGGAGACATAGTGGTTAAATGATAATGAATTATCAACAAGAGTATCCAGATCCCTTACAGCAGTGTCTGATTGGAGAGGTGCATCTCCTGTATGGTAAGTGAAACTCATTTATTTACCAAATTAATTACGCTACAATGTTTCCATTTAATTTGAGACCATTGTTCTTGCACATACTGTTAGCATGGTCTGAGCTGTGTTGGAGCAATTGTGAAGCAGTTGAAGATTGAATAACAACACCCAGTTTATAGTCATCTGCTCACTTAGTCAACCATAGGCCAGAAGTGCTCATCTGAAGGTCTGAGAAATACATGCCAAATAGGAGAGGATCCAAAATTGAGCCCTGTGGTACACCACTGGTAACTGTTTTGCTTTCAGAAGTGACACCTGCTACTCTAACCACATGGGCTCTGGCAGGCAACCAGTTTGCTATCCATTGCAAAATATAAAGATTTATATTGAGATTTACAAGTCTGTCAATAATGCCTGGATGGGAAATGGTGCCAAAGGCCTTGGTGAAGTCTAGATATGCTGTATGGACTGCATAACTGCTATCCACTGCTTCACTTACCTTTTCAAATACATTAATGAGGTTAAAGAAGCAAGGCCATTCCTTTGATAAGTCCAAATTGATGACAGTCCAAGGTTAATTGATTTTCAATGTCCAGATTGATGATGTCTGATATAATGCACTCCAGAGCTTTGCATGTGAGGCTAGTGAGACTAATGGGTCTACAGTTCCAGGGTCAGTGGTCAGGCCACCCTTGTGTAATGGCATTACAATAGCTGTTTACTAGTCTTCAGGAATGTAACCAGTGGAGAGTCTTAGATTAAAGGGTTTATGTGGGGGTTCAAAAAGGTCATATTAGGCACCAATAACCAGACAACATGGTATGTTGTCAGGGCCCATGGATGAAGTACTCCTAGTTTTTGAAAGGACAAGGAGAATTTGTTCTGTAATAATTAAATGGGTTGGCCAGGATCGTGGATCCAGTGGGATAGCTATAACTGTGGGCAGAGTAAAATTTTCAATAAATTTGATAGCTAGGATATTAGCTATTTCCTTGGGTCAGAGAGTGCAGTATTACTGTAGACTAGCTCCAAACACTGTTGGGTGTTAGTTCTCCTGATATAGTTAAAAAAAGATTTGCAGTTATTTTTGATTTTAGTGGCTATGTTAAGTTCATACTCAGGTTTGAGCTTCCTAATGGTTCCCTTAAGCTCTTTGCTAGTTTGCTTAAGTGTGCTCTTAAGGTAGGTAGAATGATATCTCTTATAAGCATTAAGCAGTTTCTTTCTCTTGTTATATAATTAATTTATATGGGTATTCCACCACAGGGGTTTGTTTTTAAATGTATCTTTAAATTTGTTGTGGATAGGTCTGCCTTATCAATGCAGCTATTTAAGTAGGAGTAGAAGGCAGAGTTGCAGGTAGCAGCCTTAGCAATAGGATCCTGCAGAAAAGGATTACAGTAGAATTTATTTAAGTCATCAAGTAACTGAAGAAGGTTTGCTTTTGAGAAATCCCTAAAAACAAAGGTATTTACAGCAGATGCACCACCAGCTTTAAAGGAAAAGGTTACTAAATTCTGGTCTGATTTAACAAGACTTGATGATACATAACGAGATGTGCAAGAAATTATCATATTTGTGTGGACTACATCCAGGATATTGGGGCCTCTAGTACTATGCTCAACTATTTGTAAAAGACAGTTAGCATTTATATGTAAATGAAGTGCTAGGTATGCCAACCATTGACAGTGTAGGTCTGGCAATTTATTGATGGAGGTTGATGACCCCCATTAGAAAGGTCTTGGGTTTAATGGCAATTTCAGCTAATGTGTTAAGATAGCTATTGTGCTCAGAAGGGGGTATAGATGGTGTTCTATAGGTAGTTACGAGTAGAAATTAGTCTTGTTTATGGTGATTTGGACTTCTAATTCACATGTGGTGTACCAAAGAATCTATCATGAGGTGATGATATCTTTGCAAATACTGATACATTCCCTACAATTGCCACCGAGTCGGAAGACAAGATAGGCATTATATCAAGGAACAGCTGGAGTTCACTTTGTTTGTTAAAACAGCAGAAACAACTGTCAAAAAATCCAAGTAAGCAAATACGAATGTCACAGATAAAAAAAAAAAACTATACAAACTTTACAAGCAAAATAATATATACCATATTTTTTCTCTGTGAGAATAAAGTTTGGTATATTTTATTTTGCTTGTGAAGTTTGTATAATTTATCTACAGCAGTCATATTTGCTTCATTTTGTCATTAAAACTCCTGGCATTGAGGAAAGCCACATTAATGAGTTCCAAATTAGAATTTACTAGTTTTGAATGCCTGTCAGATTGACTCTGCATAAAAAGGCACTATGAGGACAGCAAAGACCTTAGACAGAATTCGAAAGTTTTGGTAAGAGAGGTGATGGCCATCCTAGGCAAAGCAGGAAGACTTGTCAGCCATCTCATCCCAAGATGACACATACCAAAATCCCCTAGAATAACACCAACTACATGGCCAGTTATTAAGGGCAATTATCTTTTCTTTGAATAACGGCATTCTGGGTGATGGCAAAATACAACTCAAGACCAATGTCTTTCCTGCCTTGGGCATGCATAGTTGTTATAGCATCTATATTAAAACACCGAACATTCAAAATGTCGAGTGCTCTAATATCAAACCCTAAGAATCGAAAATTGAAAACATTGAACATTCAGAACAGCACATTTTTTCCTAGGGAAACAATTTGCTTTTCTAAAACACATACACACAACACAAGCACACCAAACAAACAGCAATCCATGCACATACACCTAAACTCTTACACCTAACCCTACATTAAACTATACATACACCACTAACTATCCAGTTACCTTAACCCAAACCCTAACCCTAAGGTCCATCACTATCAAACAGTCGCCTCACCCCCGCCCTAACCCTAACTCACCTACCCCACCCTAACCCTCACATCAACACAAACGCACACTTACCTGACCCGCGCCCTAACCCTAACTCACCTAACTTGCCCTAACCCTCATGTCCACACAAGCGCACACTTACCCGAACCCGACCCGTAACTTTCCACCACAGTGCTGAAAATACCAAAGCAACAGAAATGGACACCCTAATTCTTTCCCTAGGAAAAAATGTGGTTTCCTGTTTCTTCAATATTTTCAACGTTCGCTGAAAATGGGTCGATATTAGAACACTCTAAATTGTGAATGTTCGGTGTTCTAATATAGACCCGTTGGTATAATGGTTAAGGCCTCACAAGGTACAAGGATAAATCCTGACCTGATAATGCCTGTTTGGAGTTTGCATGTTCCCCTGTGTCTCTGTGGGGTTCCTCTCACATCCAATAAACATGCTGAGTGTTTCCATCTCACATTTACCAATGAATGGAGCTGTGGGCAGCAGCACAGACTCTACATGCTGCCTTATAGGGGGAAGAGTTGTACAGAAAAAACATTTTGGGCATCTACTGTGGTGTGCAGTATCTTCAAGATAAGGAGAACATGGATCACAGACTGTGTGCCATGGCAGGGCTAGTGGTGTGTGATTTGGTCATGTTGACTAATGTAGTCACAAAGGCATGCATGTTTGCCAGTGATAAGTGGGTTGAGGAACTGACCTATGCCAGGAACCCATGCTAATGGTGGGAGGGGTATATGCCCTTGGCCAGTGTGTGCCTGCCATAAAGCCTAGCAGCCCTGGCTCAATAAGCTGTGGTGTAGTTGCCCAGTCTGATAGGTCTGCTGAGTGAAAGCTGGATGTAAAATCAATCAACATGCCGAACATGAACTGGATTTGCTACAGTTAATGTTGGTTCACTGACAAGATGCAGCTTGGAAGTAGATGACATGATGATACGAAGGAGGCTGGCCATCTTATCTATCTAAGACACTAGTTGGAAGGACAGTGCAGCCACTCAGGAGGAGGAGGGTATTGTGATGAGAGAGAGACTTTCATAGGTAGTGAGGGATATCACCAGAATTCATCAGAAGAATTACTGACAGACTCATGGCAATCAGACTCCGTGTAATGGTAGGGCAGTATTCATAATGCCCCACTGCAGGGTTGTGACAATGAGGAAAAGACTGCATTCAGACAGCAGTTGTAGGACCTACTAGATAAAGTAGGACAACATGAATTGATGTTGATAATGGGCTTGAATGCATGTATTGGGACAGAAAGAACAGGATATGAGGACTGTCTGGGTCCTCATGGGTGGGGCAACAGGAATAAAGAAGGAGAGGCCATTCTAGACTTCTGTCTGGCAAATGGCTTGATAGTAGCCAACACATGGTTCAGAAAGAGACAGTGTCACACGATCACATACAACAGTGGCCAACATGCAATTTAGGTAGATGTCCTTGTAGTAAAGAAAGGTCACTGGGGTAGAATCAATGATTGCAAAGTCATCCACAGCAAAAGAGTCGGCCCACAGCATAAACCACTGGTTACCACAACCAGCTGCAAGTAGTGGTTAGAGAAGGCTCTAAGGTCAATAGAGAACAGGTTGAAGACCTGGAAATTGATTGAAGAGAAAGCACCATGGTTCAAGGAATGACTCAGGACTCTAGCACCTCAAGAAGAGGAGGAAATAGGTGGACCTGAAGAAGAATGTCAGTGCATCAAAATAGCATGTGTGAGGACTACTGAGCAGATATGTGGCTGAGACAGGTATGGAAATAAGGTAAATAAGGAAAGCTGGTGGTGGAATGCAGAAGTCCAGGAAGTCATCAAAATAAAGGAGTGAAGGAAAAAGTGAGAGACAGAAAAGACCGACCAGGCTTAGAAGGAATCCTGGTTGGCTAACAAAGAAGCTAAGAAAGGAGTTGCAACACTAGAGGCACTCTAACAGCTTTTGGAAAGTGACTCAGTAGGTGGCACAAAAAACTATATCAGGTTGCAAGGCGAAGACAGCAAGATAAATAAGACAGTCAGACATATTTCATAACGGATGCTAGCAACAACTTGCTCACCAGTCCACAGGACATCAAAGGCATCTAGATGGAAGGAATATTTCCAGAAGCTTCTGAATGAAGAAAACCCCACAGAAGCTGTAGTGCCCCAAACACAGCTTACAATGAGAGAAGAAGAGACCACCCTAGAAGATATAAGAATAGAGCTAAGGAAAATGAAGTCAGGGAAAGTAGCAGGCTCAGATGAAGTCACAGCAGATATGATAAATATGCTGGGTGAGATAGGGGCGACATGGCTTCTGAAGGTACTCATATCAGTGTGGACAGTAATGCATATCCCAGAGGTCTGGAGAATAAACATAGTCATGCCACTGTACAAGAACAAGGGGGCATCCACAACTGTGGAGAGTACAGAGGCATCAAACACTTGTTACATTGCATTAAAGTTCTGGAGAAGGTGACTGATAAACAGATAAGCAGAGTAGTAGAAAGTAAAATGGGAGGTGAGCAGTTCGGATTCAGATCAGGATGCAGCACAACTGATCTGATGTTTGCAGTGAGACAGATGGTTGAGAAGAAGCTAGAGGTAAAGAAAGAGTCCAATTGGGCATTCATAGACATGGAGAAAGCATATAACAAGGTCACATGAAAGCTGACTTGGGCAGTACTGTGGTGATTTAATGTCCTAGAAACATTGTAAAATTAGTGCAGGCTATGTGCAAGGACCAATGACTCAAGTATGAACAGTGTTCGGTCTCACAGAGGCATCCCCAATGGAAGTGGGTGGGCAACAACATCCAGCTCTGAGTCCCCTGCTATTCATACTGGTGATGGACTACATTAGCAAAAAGGTCGGAGGGGACAGATAAACAAAGTTGCTGTATGCAGACAATGTAACATTGCATTCAGACTCTAAGCAAGGACTTCAGCAAAGGACAGGGAAATGGAATGCAAAACTGAATACACATGGGATGAAACTAAGCACAGATAAGGCAGTGGTAATGGCAACAAATTGAGGAATTCAGAAGAAGCTGAGAATTGAGACAGAAGGGAAGATGGTGGACCAGGTAAATAGCTTCAAGTATCTGGGAAGGGTGGTTGAGGAGAAAGAAAGTCTGAATGAAGTGGCCAAAGCTCGAATCAAAGGGGCTGCAGCCAACTGGCATAGAGTCTCAGGTGTAGTCTATGAGAAAAGAATACCAAATAAACTGAAGAGTAAGGTGTACAAGATAGTGGTACAACCAGTACTACTGTATGTTACAGAAACCTGGGCAGTAATGGCAGAGCAGATGAGGAAGCTAGAGATGATGGAGATGGAAAACCTGAGATGGGGATAGGATGCAGACTGTGTGACAGATAAAGAAATGAGGAGATAATAGCAGAAGACAAAGTAACTTCAATTGCAGAGAAGATCAAAGAGAACAGATTATGGTGGTTTGGACATGTGCAGAAAAGCAGAGGACAATCTGGTAAAGCAGATTTAGGACAGACAGGAAGAAGGTAAGAGGAAATGAGGGCATCCAGTAAAGAGGTGGATAGAATGTGTAAGAGAAGATCTGTGACAGTCAAGCATGAGTGCTGAAAAAGGCAGGATGGTAGCATTCACCCAAGAGAGATGGCGACAATTAACATGATACCCTGACCTCATGTAGAAAACGGGAAAAAGGGGGTTGATAATGATGATGATGATGATGATGATGACACATGCATAGCAAGCTGAATCATATTGTTCTGCATTATGTCCCTTGGGTAGCGCATATAATTTCATTCGCCTCTACATGGACCACTATCAGGTTTTAATGATACATATCAGGTTGCATGGATATAAGAGTCATTGTAACAGCTCAGATCATGGCTCTAGAAAGACAGTTAACTGTAACCTTTTCCAGTCTGGTGATAGTGGTCTCCTTATGCCTAACAATAGAATCACCTGTTGTTAAAACATTGCCATGGTTTGATACAGTCTCACTGGTCATAAGGGCTTGGAGTCTGCAAGTCTGTGACTCTTATGAGGTACATGTCCTAGGTGTAAGTGTGAAGGGTGAAGGTGGGTGTGCTGCTGTGTGGACTAAAGTCTGAGGTTTCTTAGTCTTTAGAAGGGAGGCTTAGGCAGTGCTGTCATAACAACTTCAGCACAGGATGGTTTAGTGGAAGCCTGCCCCGCTGTGTATGTGCATATATGTTGTGCTGACTGTATGTGTTCTAAGGTGAGATGGTAGTCTCCAAACTAAGCAAATACTTACATCTGTCACATACTGAATCATTGTGAGGTAGTAATAAAGAGTTTTTGGTAAGCATGAGCCAGGTACAACACTGCATCAAAATACCCAATGTTATCAGGGTGACTACAGAAGGGTAAGCAGCTGACTGAGATTCCATACTGTCCAGTACAGGTGAAGAGGGTATACATACAATAGGGATAGGCTGACAATATTACATCTCATCTCTGGATTCTTCCTGGAGCCATTGTAGGTAAAATGTTGTGTGCACCAAACAAGATTAATTATGACTTCCATGATTGTGTAATGTGTTTGAACAGATCCAATATCCTTATACTTCATTCCTGAGTGTTTTCTTAATTACTATTGAAACTGTGAGATCACAGTTGTGTGGTGACTATTTTCAACACTGCAGAGTGTTACTCCAAAAGTTACAGTATTAAGTAAAGCCTCCCAAATGGAGGGAACCCTGATGTTCCTGCTGTGTGGCTTTGCCTGCAGTCAGTTGTGACTAGTTAATTTGTCTTTCAAGGAGCTGGGAGTCAATTATTCATAGGATAAGCATTTATAATGATTTGTGGTCTATTACTAACTTGAATTTTCTGCCCTAATGTATTGATGGACTTTTTCTTTAATTGGTCTCTTGTCCCCTGATGACATGATATTTTAATTACTGCACCTACGTCACAGACTGAGGGATAGGTCAACATTTTTTGCACAATCTGAAAGCCTTCTACTCATGTAATTTCTTCTGCAAAGATGCATGTCTATTGTATGATGTATGTCTGGGGGGGTGATGCCAACACTGTACTTTGGTTAGGCATACATTTTTTTTATTGTAATTAAACAAAATAAGAAACTGTAACTCATGAGGTAGCATGTCACTTTATGAATGACTTTTACCTTCTCTGCAAAATGACATACCCCTTTCCTTATCAAAAAATGCACTGTGTCAGTTTGTAACTTGTCAAACTCATATTTTGAATTTTGAACTCTGAACTCTCTGTACATAGCCCTGTAATCCTTGTAAAACTATATGCAACTCACTGAGGTGCTCACTTTCAGTACTTCCAGTAATCCTCAAATCACTCAATTTTTTTAAATAATAGAAGGTATGTAACTCACCCCGAATGTCAGCCTGTTAAACATGAACAAACCCAATTGAAAACATTGTCACAGTTCCTTGTTTAATACAGCAGACATGTTAGAGCACGCTTTAAATTTATTGTTTTGAACATTTTTCCAGTAAACAATGAAACAAAATGCATGAACCAGTAATAACAAAACTGCCCAATTCAGAACATTTCCACCATAAAAGTCTACTCAAACTTCTACAATCCACCAGTATCAGTAAATATGCAAAATCTCTGCAGAAGTAAGTCATCTAAATAATTCCACATTAAAGAGATCTGTAACTAATGAAGAGGTTGCTGCCAACAACTTTATAGTTCATTGTTTCATCTACAAGTAAAGTGCCTGTTGCCCTTGAAGAATAAACTGATTATGTTACAATAAACAAATGCTAAGCTAGTAATATTTCAATAGGGACTGGATGGCAAACTGATAACAGGTTCATAGTTACTAGGTATCTCTGCCAAAAGAGGGGATTCTCAGGACTGCAGCATCCACCTCCTTTAAAAGTACAACACAGTACAGTTTTAGCAATCCATCTACATACTGTGGGAGTAGAACCCACAGCAAGAGCAAGTATACTACCTGTTGTGCTACTAACAATGCAAGTAAATGTTTCATAACCAGCACTAAACTTCTCTTTCCCTGAAGAACTGTGCATCACAAAAAAAAATCAGGAAAAAGCCAAAATTGATTGGGGGGGGGGGGAGGCCCAAAACTGGGGACACATTTTAAACATTGCTTGTGTAATCTTGGAAAGTTGCTAGAATAAAATGTTGTGTTACCATGTGTTTCCTGATAGATAGGAAGACAAACTTAAATGGCTATCATTATTTAGTGAATTAATTTCTCACTGATTTGCCAGAAAAGCATACATTTTATTTTATTTAACATTATTTTCAATGTCTGACTTGGAACAAAGCCAATTTTCAGCAGAGGCCTGGAGAGAAATGCTCCGGACACATGTCTTTTTTATCATGGGAGGAAACCCACACAGAGGAAGGACAGGCAGACTCTGCACAAAAGGCACTTCAGCTGAAGAATGAAACCATAGAATCCCTTGCTGTGAGGCAACTACACTACCACTGTGCCATTCAAATTTTAAGAGGAGCAGCCCAAAAAGTATGAGCCAAACATTCTGTGAAAATTTGAGCAGTTGAGAGCTATAAGTCCTTCAGAAGTGGTGATATGGGTAGAGAACTCAGGCTGTTGTTACTTGGGGCATTTTACACACACACACACACACACACACACACACACACACACACACACACACACACACACACACACAGTTTTGCTGCAAGAAAGAATGCCGGTTGAATTAGAGTGATGCAGCGGAGGAGCAATGGTTGAATGCTGAATTAGAGGCTGGTAAAAATAATACAAATACAGGCACAACAGGAGACTGGGAAATTTGATAATTAAGGGGGCCACTCTGGAATTTGTGGCAGCCCAATACTTTGCCCTCAAAAGTGGCAAATACCGAGGAATTTGGTATGGTTGAGAAGTCTGTTGGTGATATTGTGGGCCACTTCTAATAACCTTGCTCTTGGTCAAACTACCATTTGTATTGATAGTAATATTACACAGTAAGATTGAACATCCTTTGTTAAGGGCCTTAAAGTAACTGATAAGAACATGGCTGGTGGCAGTAATAACTACCTTATAGTCTTGGCTGAAGGGGGAAGAGCTGGTAAATCTGTGCCAGCCTTTCCCAGGTGTGTGTGTGTGTGTGTGTGTGTGTGTGTGTGTGTGTGTGTGTGTGTGTGTGTGTGTGTGTGTGTGTGTGTGTGTGTGTGTGTATGTGTGTCTATGTGTGTATAAATCAAATCAAACCTCAAAGTGCATGTGCCAGCTACTTTGCCAGGGACACAAAGCACTGGCTGGACTCAGACACTGAGGACAAACCCCTAGCAGCTTATGAAGATTCAGAGGCTGATGAATCCATACTCTCTACATCCCCACCTGAGGACCTCTCATTCAGGGAGGCTTTGAATTCACTCAGACAGCACTCCCACTGGGAGGCCCAAGACTACAATCAATCAAAAAAGAGGCTCAGAGAATTTCTGGACCTGCCACAACATAAACCTTTGGCCATTCCTCCAATTCTGGATGTGGTGGGAGATGTCTTCCAGGAGTCTGGCCTCACCCCTGATACCCTCCTTCCTACACCGAGGAAATCTGACAGATATTGCAGCATACCAGACACCCATACATTCTTGTTTAAGAATTCATTTGCAGACCCAGAGGTCATTACCCAGGGACCTAAAGGGGCCAGAGCTAATTCTGCTAAAAATCCTATTCCCTCTGACAAGGAAAGCAGAGCCTTGGACCGTTGGGGTAAGAAGGTCTACACTTCGGCCACCCTGGCCATTAGAGCTTTAAATTGTCAATTCCTTATGATTAAATTTCAACAGAACATGCTAGATTTACTAAAGCAAAAAAATTCCTCTTTGCCAGACAGTTCCACTACCAGAGAACTGGGAGATCTGCTGCACTTCAGCTCCCAAGTGGCCAAACACTCCCTTCACTGCAGCTTTGATGCTCTAGAAGCCTCCAGCAGGGTTGCAGTGTGTGGCTCAGTCATCCCCAGATACACATGGCTGATTGGCTGAGGGAACAACCTCTACCCAATCAGGTCAAATCAAATCTCCTGGATGCCCTCCTGGATAAAGAACAACTGTTTGAACCCAAGGCACAGGAGGTCATCAAGGAGATGGAGGATAAGACTAAGTCTATGCAGACAGTTAAAGACGTCCTGCAGGTACAATCACCAAGGTTCATCAAGAAGTATCCTTTCAAGCACTGGTCATTTCCTTCCCAAGCAAAGTCAGGCCTTAGGAAAGGTCGCAGAGATTGATCCTCCAAACCAATATGACATAGTCAGCAGAGGCCTAGACAGTGGATCTCTGCTACACCTAGGCAAGGGAGTTCTAAGTCAACTCCCTTCCGTAAGGACTCATAATGACTCCTCCATTCCACTCAGCCAATTCACCCCAGACAGGTTAGGAGGAATACTTTTTCTTAAGCAAGTGGCAAATTATTACCCCAATTTCCAGGGGATACACATTCATCTTTCAGGAAAATCCAGGTCCCTCAGGGTTCCCAGATGTACCTCCCTACCAGAGGGCAGAAGCCTTCCACTAAATTCACAAACTCTGTGCTCAAGGAGCAGTGGAACCAGTTCCAGAGAAACAAGCTGGAAAAGGATTTTACTCAAGGCTGTTCCTAGTACCCAGAAAAGAGGGCACCTAGCACCCTATTCTAGACCTCTCCACTTTAAACATCATCATCATCATCATCAGCAGCCCCCTTTTTTCCATTTTTTTCTACATGGAGTTGGGGTATTGTGTTAACTGTCCCCAACTCTCTCAATTAAGTGCCACATTCCTGCCTTCTTCAACATTCATACCTGACTTTCGCAGATCTTCTTTCACACAATCCATCCACCGCTTTGCTGGATGTCCTCACTTCCTCTTACCTTCTTCCTGTCTGTCCCAAATATTCCTTACCAGATTGTCTTCTGCTTTTCTGCACATGTCCAAACCACTGTATTCTGTTTTCTTTGATCTTTTCTGCAATTGGAGCTAATTTGGCTTCTGTTCTTATATCCTCATTTCTAGTCTGTCCCACAGTGTGCATCCTACCACCTTTCACAGGCACTTCATTTCCATCACCTCTAGCTTCTTCAACTGTCTTGCCTTTACTGCCCAGGTTTATTTACCATACAGTAGTACTGGTCACACTGTCTTGTACATCTTACTTTTCAGCTTCTTTGGCATTCTTCTATCATAGACTACACCTAATACTCTATGCCAGTTGGCTGCAGCCCCTCTGATTCTAGCATTGACCTCTTCATTCAGACTACCCTTCTCCTTAACCACCCCTCCCAGATACTTTTTGCCTGTTCCACTATCTTCCCTTCTAGCTCTACTCTCAGCTTCTTCTGATTTCCTCAGTTTTCTGCCATTACCACTGTCTTTTCTATGCTTAGTTTCATCCAATGTGCCTTCAAATTTGGATTCCATTCATTCTCCTACCCTTTGCTGAAGTTCTACCTCAGAGTCTGCCTGTACTGCCATATCATCAGCATACAGCAGCTTTGTTGATCTGTCCCCTCCAACCTGTTTGCTAATGTAGTCCATCACCAGTATGAGCAGCAGTGGGAACAAAGCTGAATCCTGATGTATGCCTACTCCCACTGGGAACCCCTCTGTGAGGCCTGTTTGAACACTGTTTGTATTTGAGTTACGCGCTACAAACCCTGCCCCTATTAGTACCAAAATTCAAAATGCTTACCCTCCAACAACTCCTGCCATTGTTAACACCAAAAGCTTGGCTTGTGACCCTTGATCTGAAGGATGCCTACCTTCACATCCCCATCAGGGAGTCCTGCAGGAGTTTCCTGCATTTACACCTCCATATCAACATAAAGAAAATGATGGCTGTACACGGGTCTATCATAGCCTTCAAGACCCAACTCAGACCAGGGGTTCTGCTGATAAAAACAGACAACACCACAGTCTTGTGGTACATCAACAAGCAGGGAGGCACCCACTCCTACCCCCTTTGTCACCTGGCTATGCTCACCTGGCAGACAACCTCAAAGATGGGATTACACCTGATAGTCTAGTACATTCCAGGAGTAAACAAGACCCTGGCAGACACACTGAGCAGAAGGCTCCTGGATCCCTGAGTGTCAGCTACACAGGAAGAACTTCCTCAACATCACACAGCTATGGGGGATGCTGGAGGTAGATCTCTTTGCTACAACAGAAAACAGACACACCAGGTTCTGCTCCAGGGAGTTCCAGCTCCAAGCCTGGAGGGTGGACACTCTCTCCTTCCACTGGGGCAGCCTGTTTGTATACATCTTCCCTCCCTTACCTCTGCTCCCCAGCATCCTTCTAAAGATCAGGGAAGAAGGGCCAAGGACTATCTTCATTGCCCCAAACTGGCCCAGGCAGCACTGGTGCCCCTTACTTCTCAGCCTGACCAGGGAACCTCCCATAAACCTACCTCTTAGAGCGCAGCTGTTAACCCAAGAAAAAGGGTCAGTTTTGCATCCAAACCTCCAAACTCTCAGTCTAGCCACATGGCTTATACCCCAGAAGCATACTTCAGGGCAACCTTGAGCAAGCAGGTTCTGGAATCATTAAAGATGCCAGGAGGCCCAGCACCTGCAGATCCTACTCAGTAAAATGGAAGAGATTTACTGCCTGGTGCTATAATAAAAGTGAAATCAGCAATCAGGCCACCATGCCCCTGGTCCCGGACTACCCGATGGAGCTCTTGCAGAGAGAACTGTCTTACTCCTCTATCAAAATACATGCCTTAGCCATTTCTGCTCACTTGTCCTCTCAGCCACCCATGTTTTCATACCTCCTTGTAAAACAGTTCCTTAGAGGGGTCTCGCACATCAGACCACCTAGAAGTCTACCAGCTCCAGCATGGAACATGAACTTTGTACTTGAAAAACTTACTTTGCCCCCCCTTTGAACCAGCAGCCTCAGCAGACTTAAAACAGCTCTCTTGGAAAACTGCCTTCCTGCTGACCATCACCTCAGCCAGGAGGGTTTCCAAATTACAGGCCCTAATGGCCTGTGAGCCTTTCATTATTTTCTATGCAGTCAGGGTGTCCCTTAGGACCAACTCCTCCTTCATGCCTAAGGTGGTTTCAGACATCATCCTAAATCAGGCTATCCATCTCCCTACCTTATTCCCTAACCCTCAAAATCAAGGGGAGAGTATTCTGCATTCCTGAGATGTTCACAGACAACTTAGATGCTACCTGGAAAGGACCAAGCCTTTCAGGAAAACTGACCAGCTGCTGGTCAGTTTTGCTCAGGGAGAAGAAGGCAAACCCATATTCAAGCAGACCATTTCTAAATGGATTTCTCGCTGCATTCATTTTTGCTACTCCTTTCATGGAAAAAGGCCCCCCAAATCTGTCAGATCACATTATACCAGGGCTGCATCTACTTCTACTGCCTTCCTCAGGAGTGTCCCTACCAAGGATATCTTAGAAGCTGTCACATGAACATCTGTCCACACCTTTACCAAATACTACCAACTAGCTAATTTCTCAAAATCCCAAGCAGGTTTTGCCTTAGCAGTCCTGCAGGGTTTGTTGGCTTCCACTTAAGACTACAGTCTTCATTCCTATTCAGTATCCTACTTCCTTCTACCCTTCTCTTCAGCTTTGGTAATCTTCCTACAAGTGATGACTGCAACATGAAGAACATAGTACAGTTGTGTACACTTACCATAAATGTAGATGTCCAATTATCTTCACTGTTGCAGTCCTGTTTCCCTCCCATCTTTCTCCCTAATTTTGTTCCTTTCCCATCTCACCACTATGGGCTTTCCCAGGTTGGCCTGCTTCAAGCCTTCCAGGGGGAGGGCTCCTTAGATTGTGGGCAAGAAAAATACTGCTGCAATGGCGTTGTCTGCTCCCTCTTATAGCCCTGACAACCTGACATCAGTCCCAGGTGATGGACAGCTGGAGCAGGAGGGAAATCCTTTACTCTGGTATTCGGGTCAGCCGAGGGCTACCCAGCAGGGATACCCCACAAGTGATGACTGCAACAGTGAAGACACTCAAACATCTACATTTATGGTAAGTGTGCACAACTGTACTTTCTAACCAGTTTAGGTTTTTAGTGTTAGAGTGGTGGGTTCTGAAGAGTGTATTTGCTGTAAAGTTAGTTCCATAAGTTGCTTGTTCAGACTGGTAAGTGAGGTTTTTTGAGTTTGGGCATGCCTGTTCCTATTTTTGGACAGACTTTTCTTTCTTTTGTTGTACAACCTATTTTTATTTGGGGTCCACCAAGGGGGTTTGTTTCTGGAGTTTGTCCTAAGTTTACTTCTGTTTGGTACTGCTGTTTCTATGCAGTTATTTACATGCTTGTACAGTTTCCATAAGCACTTCCGCATAGAACATTGTTTTCTCTGCATTTGGGGGGTGGAATTTAGCTATGCCATCTCTTCATAAGAGGTAGTTAGCTTTGGAAAAGTTCTTACAGGTTCTGGGATTTGCTGTTGTGGTTGACACTACAAGTCTAAGGTCCCCAGACTAAGAATATTATCCAGTAGAAATGTAGTAAATGGGGCTCAGATCTTGCAGCAATTCACAATTTTCACTGTTAATATGTAATACACAAGACTAAGGTTCCTAGACAAATAAGATGCAATAAAAAAATGCAGTAGAAATGTAATAAATCAGGCTCACGTCCTGTGGATACTACAAGACTAATGTCTAAACCATTTTAAAAATTCAAGCAATTGACTTTTGGTTAAACAATAAAAAAAGGCTGAAAAGTACAATACTACATGTAAGATTAAAAGATGATTAAAGGAAAAATGCTATAAGAGTTAACTATAGCTACAGAGTCTGAAATGTGAGCTCAGACCTTCCTAGACTAGAAGGATAGTTACAGGAAATGTTGAGCAAATAAGATAAAAAACAAGACTGATTGCCAGACAAGTGGCTTGAGTTTTTCTAAAAACTTATTGTTATTAAAACATAATAGTTAAATGTTCACATGCAACACTATTTGGTAATTATAATAAATGTCACTGATAATCTGTTTGCAGGTAAATGTTAAAAGTAAAAAACCTCAGTTACATCAAGTATAACCAGCAGATGGGTTATATTATACATACAGTCCAAATCAATTATACAGGAAAGGTACAAATAACTACAATAAAACTAGACAGCAAAGGCAACAACAAAAAAAAATATATATATATATATATATATATATATATATATATATATATATATATATATATATATATATAGATTCTGTCATTGAAAACAGCCCAAAATTGATCAAATCAGATGACAAAGGTCTATAGTTTAATAACCTAATAAAGCAAATATATAACCAAAGTTTTGGGCTGACATACATTATAAAGCAAATAAACAATAGTGCAGTACTACAGGGGGAGGGGTACTTTCTAAGTTTTACACTGACTGTATGAGCAGTATCTATTGCAAAAGGGTCTAAAATAAAGCTACAGGAAGAAATAATATCTCATTCCTTCTTGACAATACTCTTTTGGGGGGAGGGAAAAACAGGTATTAGTGCATTAAAATATTGGTAAACAGATTAAACCTGACAGAATAAGATATTTTACAAGTTGCCAGAAGCTATCATTCTAGTTATTATTGTATTGTTTAATATTAAATTGTATTTACAACCTGTCAAACTGTAAAGCTGTACAAGAGATGGCTTAAAATTGCTTTATTAAAGCTATACAAGAGAGAGTAAAGATATGTAAAATTTGAGCAAGAATGGTCACTATTTTTAATATGTTTTTGATAAGACAATGTTGGTATGCAAAAGCATGAATGTTTAATTTCTGGGTATGTAGTTGCCTTTAGTGGCAATTCCACTAGATACTTCTAAAGAGGCATAAGAATTTTCCAAGATTTTGCTTGATGTTAATGTTACTACATTTGTAAGATTAGACTAAAAAAACATGTTTTAAAAAATGGGTCCAGGATAGCTACTAGATTGAAATGCATGAATAGCAAACAGTCTGTGGAAATACATACTGTGCAGAATACATTGTAATAAGTTCAAAAGCAATTTGTCAAGTTGTAATATTATCACTGGTTTTAAGTTAGTCTTATTATTAGTTTATGGACCATCACTTTATCAGTACTAGAATTGGTTATCCCAGTTAGATAAAAATTATATTAAAATATTGTATTCATACAGCTAATGGACTAATATGTACATAGCATTCTTTAGTGTATAAATCATGTTTTTTTTAAATCCTCAAGTATTAAATATACTGAAATAATTGCATTCAAATATTTATTATCTAAGCCCAGTTCAGTACTTTACCAAGGTGTTAATGGGCTGTTCAGAGACATGACCACAATGTTATGGTTAAAATGACATTGAAACTGTATATTTTCAGCAGTGTATAAATGCTTGGAGTAGCACATAGTTCTTGTCTCTTATAGATATTAGTTTATGTCTAATCTTTTGATATTAATAAAAGTAAAGAGTTAATTCAACAGGTGCAAAGAGTTGATAAAAGAGTACTAAGTCATAAATGATTGCAAAACAATAAATTAAGTTAAAAAATAAAACTAAAGCAAACACAGTTCATAACTGATAAAATATTTTCACAGAGTGGTCTGCAAAAGAAAAAGCTGTTAAATATATTCAGTTTTAGTAGTAACACTTGATATCATTGTATTAGCTATGTGAAATTGCATTTTGACTTGTATCAAACAAAGACTAAAGGTTTTGTTTCTTAATGTGTTTTCTATATAATGTGATCAAAAATACATATCAGTATAAAGTGTTTTGAGTACGTTAAAAAATAAAAGGAGGGAATTGTAAGATTATGCTCAACAAGGTTTTAAGGTTGAAAGTAATTCTGTTACAAATATGTGACATAAATAAGGTATAAAATAAAGCTTGCTTAAATGTAGAAATATAGTTTAGTAATATGTGATCAGCATCCATACTAAATGACTGTGGCTTGAAAAATAAGGAACTTGCTTAATTGACATGTTTTCTTACAGAATCAGCAAAAATTTAAAAACTGGCCTCTTAAGTAAGCATTACATTGTCAGTAAGAGCAAAAATGCAAAAAATAGGATGTATGTTTCCACATTGCCAGGAAAAAAAGCTAATCTGGTTCCTTAAAGGCTGGACAAACAGGAAAACAATCTGCATCATATGACATTAAGTAAAAAAGTTTGAAGTCAGCATTTGCACAAGAACAGATGTTCTCATACAAAGAGTAAAAATGTGACATTGTTATCAAGTCAGCATCTGCAACAGGATGAGCAATTGTCCAAAATAGAATACCAAGAGGAAATGTATATGTGTGTGCGTGACTAGAACAGTATATATGATCTGTATTATGTTAGAGATATCTGTGTAGGAACACACACTTGTTCCGAGGTAATATTGTACCTCTCACATCATCCATGTGTGAGAAGTAAAACAGAACAATAACTAAAGATGTAACAGTAGTTCGTGTGATTTGTTATAAAAAGTTTTTTATTGGTTACTGCTCAGAGTTTGGTGCTGCAAAGTATATTCTCTCATCATCAGTGTATATTCTGCAAGTTTCTGTATGCAACAGCCTGTGAATGCAACTATAACCAGACTTTGATTTCAGCAAGATTGAGTGTTTTAAGAAGACTTCGGAGCCATCATAGTAACCATCACAGTAAAGAGCACCTTATCATTCATTTTTTCACTATACAATTCAGATTAGCACCATGAATAATGCAGTTTGAACTAGCTGAAATGGGATGATGCAAAAAGAACACTCCCTGTATAGCAAGGATTTGTGTTTTCATGTATACAAACCCAATGAAAACTAGCTTGGATTCTTTATATTTGTCAAGTGACATATTACCTCCAGCAGATCCATAGGGACTCACAAATTGAACTAAATGAATTAAAGATCACTCTAGATAGAATTAATTATCAACTAATAGCTTGTTAAAAAACACCATCCTTAACCCCTAATAACTGTAAGATTCCTCTGCATCTACCTATTAGTAAACAATTCTTTATTGTGGACAACTTTAATTACTCATTAATAAACTGGGACACATATTCTTCTGGCTCAGTAAACAAAAATTCTTGTGAGCAGTTGGTAAACAAACCTAGTAGAGGACAGACTATTCTTGACCTGATTTGCCCACATATGACCTGCCTCTTGCACCACTGCTATACTATCACCTTCCCCCAGCGAAGTTTGACTATAACCTTTTAACCTTCTCCTTTAAACTGCCAAACATTTCACAGATGCCATCCTCAACCTACTCTGGGACAAAATATCAAAATTCAGTCATGACTGCACTCACTAAGGAATTTTACACCCATTTAGAAAAAATGCATAGAGCTAGTAGTCTGTACCAGAACCAAGTATTAGAGGAAATTCAAAAAAAAAAAAAAACACTACACAACAAAAGAAAGAAACTCCTTAAATTATTTAGTAGACCAAAAACTCAATTTTTCAAGTATAATATCAGAAGTATTACAAAAACCTGAAGAACTCTAGCAGATCAACTAAAGGAACATATGAGCTTAGACTGCTTTCTGAAGCCAGAGATAATTATGAAGCTTTCTTAAGTTGTTAGTAAACTAATAATTCTGTACATTGCTCTGAACATATTCATAATGATGCCTACTATTCTAACTCAATAAAGATTGCCAATATCTTTGCATGCAAATTTAATGTCAACTTCACCCCTGAGAATGTTTTATAAAGAATTGAAATATATGTATCCCTTACTCCCCCATATCTCTAAAGATCGTTTAGTGAAAGCACTAACCAAGACCAAAAACACTTCCTCCACAGGAACTGACAATACACCTGGTTGTTTAATTAATGGTGTTACAGTCACACTCCTTAAAATGCTATGAACATGTTATAACTGAACTCATAAACTGCAATACCAGGAATCTTATTAGATGTGCCCCCCCCCCCACACACACACACGCACACACACAGTGAAGGGCAGATCCTGTGTATTTAAACTGGTAAGCTTCTTCTAAAGGATTATGGAAGCTGTAGATGTTGGCCATTAAACAGTGTATCTTAATTTGGGTAAGGGCTTCAAAAATTCCACATGCTGGCATCCTGCAAATGTTAAATGCTTTAAAAATTGACCAATATGTAGTAAGATGGATAGCAAAGTGGTTAAAAGACAGAGGTCACACAGTGTCAGTTACAAGTGCCTCATCAGAAAGTATAGAAGTGTCCAGTGATGTCCTTCTCGGTTCAGTGCTGGGACCTCTCCTTCTTTATTTACTCCTCAGATCTCCAAGCAGAGTCAAGACTTCTGGTTAACAGACTGGAAGTTGTTGTTAAGTTACCCTATGACACCCAAACCCTCCTGAATGAATTCTCCCAAGTAAACTCTTGGTGTACTAAAAATTGGCAATAATTAAAGGTTAAAAAGTGTAGTACCCTCCCCACAATTGGTAGACCACCCATCCCCTCATCTTACTATATAGATATAGACAACCCACCACTACAAAATGAAAATATAGTCAGGGACTTAGATATTTGGGTTGCTAGTGCTTTCTATGTTTTGACTATCATGTGACAACAGTTTTGAGGAAGTTCTTTTATTTAGCCAAGCTAATCGCCAAAGGAATATTGCCCCCCTTTTCACCTCACTCATTTGTGTTGATGCTAACCCTACCTGCTGCAGCAGCTAACCCCAACTGACATATTCACATTCCAGAATCTCCTTTTACAACTGTATCATTTAATAATACAGGTCAAGTCAAAAACAGACACACCCACACATGAACACGTGTGTACGCTCATACAGGCACACACACACACACACACACACACACACACACACACACACACACACGCACACATACACATTTGTGGCATGAAAACTATCACCTAACTTATCCCTAACTGTAACCCTATAGAAGAAACACTTGTGCAACCCGGACCAGCAAATCTTCACGTATATGCACACATGTATGCCTCACACAAATCAGAAACAGGCAATGAAAAGGCATTCGACTTCTCGTGATGTTGACATAGCAAATGTTCATCTTAAAATACAGGGTTATACTTTGTCAAAAATGTGAGTGTTTAACAAAGTATAATGCACCCTTTTCATAGGTTCATAGGTTTATACTAGGCTATCTGCCCTAAGGCATTTATAAGCCTAGCCCAAAGTTATGTGGCTTATGCCACCCCTTATGTTAGAAATAATGTGCCCATTAGTTTGTTGTGCCTCTGTCCAGCAGTGACACAGAGATGATTCCCGGGGTAAACCTACGATCTCCCATCCACCGGTCAAGATTTCTCTTGAACAGAGCCAGCAAGGTGCTCTGCCTCACATGGACCGGGATTTTATTCCACAGCATGGAGAGTCTCTGGGTGATAAATCTATCCCTCCAGCACGTCCTATTTATATCCGTGCTAAGGTTTAAGTCACTTGCTCTAGTGGTTCTGGTGGATTTGGATTTTTTGAGGTGGAGCATGTCCATTAATTCCGGGTTGGTCATGGCCTTGTATGTCAGGCACAGGTCACCTCTGAGCAGACGGTATGCAACTAAATAGAGCTGGAGTTTCTTCAGTCTGGCAGTATATGACAGGTTTTGGAGTCCCTTTATCCTTTTGGTGAGGAACCTTTGGGGTCTCTCCAATTGCTGTAGGTGTCGGGTGAGATACATCCCGAATGGGGCATTGTACTTGATCATTGGTCTGATAAGTGAAGAGTACAGGGGAACAATGACCTCTCTTGATCTGGATGTGAATCCCTTCATGATCAGATGGGCAATGTAGAAGGTCTTTTGAACTACTTTAGCAATGTGAGTGTCAAACGAGAGGCCACTGTCAACCTGGGTACCCAGGTCCCTGATAACCTCTTCTGTGCTTAGTTGGTTGCCACCTATATGGCAGCTTGGGGTTACCTTGTTTTTCCCGAAGGGTATGACTATACACTTTTTTGCGTTTAACTTCAGGCCATGGCTCTGGCACCAGCTATCAGTTTCCGTGAGATCCCTCTGAAGGATGTCTGTGTCCGATGTACTATACACTATGGCACCCAGTTTGCAGTCATCCGCAAACTTTGTCAGCCATAGTCCTCCTATGTTTGCCTGTACTTCTGAGAAGTAGATGTCGAACAATAGGGGGCCAAGGACTGAGCCCTGTGGGACACCACTTGTAACTGGCTTGGAGTCTGACATGGCTCCAGCAACTCTAACCCTGTGGGTTCTGTCTTTTAGCCAGTTTGCAACCCATCTTGTGATATATGGGTTTACATTTAAGCTGGTAAGTTTCTCTATGGTACCTGAGTGGGGTATTGTGTCAAAAGCTTTTGCAAGGTCAAGGTAGGCTGTATGGACTGCCTTTCCCTCATCAATGGCCTTGGTAACTGTTTCGAAGAAGTTGACCAAGTTCAAAAGGCAAGATCTGCCCTTGACAAACCCAAACTGGGTTGGGTCCAAGGTCTGCAAGTCCCCTATGTCCTTGTTTATGAGTTCCATTATGATCCTCTCCATAGCTTTGCAGACCAGGCTTGTTAAGCTTATGGGGTGGTAATTACCAGGGTCCGTAGAGGCACCGCCTTTGTGGAGTGGGACCACAGTTGCCGTACACCACTCCTTGGGCACATATCCTGTGGTAAGGCTAAGATTAAACAGCTGCCTTATGTGCGGGTTTAGTTCTTCATTGAGTTCATGTAGCACACAGTCGGGGACACCATCCGGTCCCATTGATGCTGTGTTTTTAGCTTTAGAGAGAGCAGCTTTCACCTGCGCATTTGAGATGTCTGGGAGGCTACACTCTGTTGGGATAGTTATCTCTCCTTTTGGGGGGGAGAGGGGGGTGAAGTTTGCGCTGAACCTGTCTGCCAGTATGTTGGCAATGTCTGTGGGTTCAGTGATTTTTGTATCATTTTGGACTAATTCTGAGCATATCTGGGAGTTTCCACCCAGGTTTCTGACATAGCTGAAGAAGGCCTTATGATTGTCTTTTGAATCTATGGCAATTTTTTCTCAAAGTTGGCCTTGGATGATTTTATGAGGGAGCGTAGTTTCTTGCTAGTACTGATCAAAGATGCCTTCCCTTTTGGGATTTTGCTCTATCATGTCATACCTTTCTCCTCTTATTGTAAAGTTTGTTTATGGCTGGGGTCCACCAGACTGGACGTTTGCCCTTGGTGGAAAGAGTCTTGGTTTTATTTGGGATTGCCTGATCCATGCAGTCCTGAAGGTGTTCATAGAAGGCATTTGTAAGGGCTTCCGCAGCTTGGGTTGTGGTTTCCATTGGCTCGGGGCCTTGAAGGATACCACACCTGTCTTGAGTAGTGTGAAGTTTGCTTTAGAGAAGTTCTTCACTGTGGTCTTTTTGTTTGGGGTGGGGGCGGGATGTGGATTTCTAGTGAGATTAGTTTATGATCTGATCTCACCAAAGAGGGATATACTTCCGGTGTGGAGCATTTTGTCCCCATGTTTGTGATGATGAGATCTAGTATATTTTCTCCTCTTGTGGGGACAGTGACTAGTTGTTCCATGGCATTTGAATTTATGAACTCCAGGAACCTTTGGGCTAGAAAGTTGGGGCTTGAGTAATGTTCCCAGTCTATATTCGGGTAGTTGAAGTCACCCAATATGATGGTGTTTGGTGATACATTTATATCCTCCAGTGTCTTCAGAAAGGCTGCGTGGGTTTCCTGAGTTTGAGAGGGTGGCCTGTAGCATGCTACAAATTGTAGAGCAGTTTTGCCTATGGTTAATTGCACCTGGATGGTTTCCGATGCTTCATGCGTAGCCACCAACCTGGAGGTGTGGGTATCCTTGATGAATATGGATACACCCCCTCCTTTTGTGGTATGGTCCGGGTTTTGGGGCCGGAACGCATGATATGAGGTAAAACCTGATAGTGCCGGGGTGCTCTCAGGAGCCTTGAACCAGCTTTCAGTCACAGCACAAACATCGATGTTCTCCATACTGAGAAGGGCCTGGAGTGCGTGCATTTTGAGATTTAGACTTCTGGCATTGAGCAGCATTACCCTTAGTTTCTTCCCGTTTTTGTTTCTTTTAGTACTCTTAGATATTACGTGCTGTTGGAGAAATGTTTACTATACAACTTGATATACGTTATCCATATCTCCACTGTGATTGTTACAATAAGTTGAACTGAATTGTATTGAATTTTTATGGAGCCTATGTCCCTTGGCCTCCACTGAAAAGTTTTTTTTTTTCCTGTCTAGTCAGACTTTCATAGTAAAAAAATGTGTGTTTGTGTGTATACAAACATATATGTGTGCGTGTGTGTGTGTGTGTGTGTGTGTGTGTGTGTGTGTGTGTGTGTGTGTGTGTGTGTGTATATATATATATATATATATATATATATATATATATATATATATATATATACGTGTGTGTGTGTGTGTGTGTGTGTGTGTGTGCGCACGTATAATGTGTATTGGACAATGACTTGGCATCTCATCTGTGGTTCTCATGGTCTTGTTAAACACATTGTCACAGATAAGGAGCATAGTTCACATCAGAAAATGTTATAATTTTGTTAAGCAAAACAGAATAATTCATTGCACTGGTGCTCCGGAGCACCCTGCAACAATCATGTTAGCAGAGTGAGTTGTACAAACTGACAAGCAGGTATGAAGAACATGTCAAAATAGTATGCAGGAAATATAAGGTAACATGTTGGGCTTCTTTTATAATAACAACTCCAAACTGTATAAAAGCACGGACAGTTGCAGACATTTTGCTAAGCAGCCATATTTGCTTGATGAGCCCAGGTGTTAGTGAAAATGTATGAAGTAAGCAGTATCTGCAGGACTCCCAGCATGACAAGCACGCAGTGACAGATCCTTCTGTAAAAAACCCAATGGATCTCCAGGATGGCACTGGGGGAGGTCCCACCTGACTTTCTGCAATTGTTGTGGGGAAAAAAGGCCCAGATCCATTTCATTAGGAGACTGGTCCAGGGATTTCCTACAGAACACTTTAGATCTATTAAGACTGAACCCAGCAATGTCAATGGACGCTGTTTTACAAGAAGTGAATCCTGATTCTTCAGGCTTGGTCAGTTTGTTTGTTTGTGTCTTTCGGCTTTTCCCGGTTAGGGATCACCACAGCGGAACTCCGGTCCGCTAATGATTGGCAGTAGAGTTTTACATATGGGCTTGCTGGGCCTAACGCACAACCTTCAACGAAGGAATGCCCATTCACGCATGTCACCACACAGAAGACGCTCTAACTGAGAACCGAACTGGCAACGTCTAACTGTGAGGCGACAACGCTACCGCAGCACCACCTTCAGGCTTGGTCAGTGATTGTGCCAAATGAACAGCGTGAACCAGTCTGCAGTTCTGACTTGTTCTCTGAATTTACAGAACAAATATGTTGTGCAAAAGAGTGTTTCTGATATTCCAGTGAGCTAGGAATTAGTACCAGAACTGACAATAGTTGTGAATGTTTACATGACAGGGAAGGGCCGCATTCAATTACTGTGTAAACCACCTCATTGTGGACTTTTTTTGTGGTGCAGAGGTTTTGCCACATAAATATACATTGTGTGTCTAAACTAAATAAAATACTGGAGTGTATTGAGCAGCACACATATCTCCATTGAAGGGAGCAGGGCATCCCTATCTAAAGTGACTGCATGCGTATGAAGCAGTGCAGTGACTGCTTCTTCTGTGGTCAAGTAATATTCTGTCCGCTATCTTAACAAAGTAACATCAACATAATTATGCTCTTTGTGTTGATTGTTTTCAAAGTATATAACATGTACTGTGCTTCAAAAATAGGTTAGTCTCTACTTTTAAGGAAAGAGAGATGGTCAAATGTATATCTTACTGGAAGGTTTGGCAATGTGTTGGCACATCTAGTGGACAAAGCCTTATTTGTTGAGAACAAATTGCGAGAGGAAACACAAAATATGTACATTGCCAAATGGAAAAAAGGCAATTAAATGAAGGCAGGAAAGAGAAGGTCAACAAATAAAGCACAGGGATTTTTAAATGAAAAGAGATTGACAGGGCAGGGGTCCACTCAGCCAGTTCATTCTGCTAAAACAGTGCAGTCACCCACATGATGATGTATATAAAGAAGCAATGTTTGCATGCAATTATGGACTGAGTGTATAGTATCATAGAGAGTGGATTTAGTACCACTCAGGCTGGAGTTTGCATTGCATACAGTTACACGCTAAGTATATGGTATCATAGATAGTGGATTTAGTACCACTCCGGCTGGAGTTTGGGTTGCATAAAGTTACACACTAAGTACATGGTATCATAGATAGTGGATTTAGTACCACTCAGGCTGGAGTTTGGGTTGCATACAATTACACATTAAATATATGGTATCATGGGATAATGGATTTAGTGTCACTCAGGCTGGAGATTGGGTTGCATACAATTAAACACTAAGTATATGGTATCATAGATAGTGGATTTAGTACCACTGCGGCTGGAGTTTGGGTTGCATACAGTTACACACTAAGTATATGGTATCATAGATAGTGGATTTAGTACCACTCCGGCTGGAGTTTGGGTTGCATACAGTTCGACACTAAGTATATGGTATCATAGATAGTAGATTTAGTACCACTCAGGTTGGAGTTAGGGTTGCATACAGTTACACACTAAGTATATGGTATCATAGATAGTAGATTTAGTACCACTCCGGCTGGAGTTTGGGTTGCATACAGTTACACACTAAGTATATGGTATCATAGATAGTGGATTTAGTACCACTCAGGTTGGAGTTAGGGTTGCATACAGTTACACACTAAGTATATGGTATCATAGATAGTGGATTTAGTACCACTCAGGCTGGAGTTTGGGTTGCATACAGTTACACACTAAGTATATGGTATCATAGATAGTGGATTTAGTACCACTCAGGCTGGAGTTTGGGTTGCATACAGTTACACACTAAGTATATGGTATCATTGATAGTGGATTTAGTACCACTTCGGCTGGAGTTTGGGTTGCATACAGTTACACACTAAGTATATGGTATCATAGATAGTGGATTTAGTACCACTCAGGCTGGAGTTTGGGTTGCATACAGTTACACACTAAGTATATGGTATCATAGATAGTGGATTTAGTACCACTTCGGCTGGAGTTTGGGTTGCATACAGTTACACACTAAGTATATGGTATCATAGATAGTAGATTTAGTATCACTCAGGCTGGAGTTTGGGTTGCATAGAATTAAACACTAAGTATATGGTATCATAGATAGTGGATTTAGTACCACTCAGGCTGGAGTTTGGGTTGCATACAGTTACACACTAAGTATATGGTATCATAGATAGTGGATTTAGTACAACTCAGGCTGGAGTTTGGGTTGCATACAGTTACACACTAAGTATATGGTATCATAGATAGTGGATTTAGTACCACTCCGGCTGGAGTTTGGATTGCTTACAGTTACACACTAAGTATATGGTATCATAGATAGTGGATTTAGTACCACTCCGGCTGGAGTTTGGGTTGCATACAGTTACACACTAAGTATATGATATCATAAATAGTGGATTTAGTACCACTGCAGCTGGAGTTTGGGCTGCATACAGTTACACATTAAATATATGGTATCATAGATAGTGGATTTTGTACCACTCTGGCTGGAGTTTGCGTTGCATACAGTTACACACTAAGTATATGGTACCATAGATAGTAGATTTTGTACCACTCCGGCTGGAGTTTGGGTTGCATACAGTTACACACTAAGTATATGGTATCATAGATAGTGGATTTAGTACCACTCAGGCTGGAGTTTGCGTTGCATACAGTAACATACTAAGTATATGATATCATAGATAGTGGATTTAGTACCACTCCGGCTGGAGTTTGGGTTGCATACAGTTGCACACTAAGTATATGATATCATAGATAGTGGATTTAGTACCACTCTGGCTGGAGTTTGGGTTGCATACAGTTACACACTAAGTATATGATATCATAGATAGTGGATCAGACAACATCCTAGGCTGTGCACTACATGAACTACAAAATGAACTGGCACCTCACCTAAGTGTCATGTTTAAGTATAGCCTCACCTCAGGCTTCATGCCCACTGAGTGGCACACAGCTACAGTTATCCCACTCCACAAGGGGGGATCCACCTTGGATCCCAGGAACTACTGCACCATCAGTCTGATGAGCTTGATCTGCAAGGCTATGGAACATATTATCATGGAACTTATAAACAATGACATTGGCAACCTTCAAACATTGGACCACACGCAGTTTGGGTTTGTGAAGGGCCGATCTTGTCTCCTGAATCTGATAGACTTCTTCGAATCAGTCTCCAGAGCCATGGACAAGGGTAAGGTGGTCCACACAGCCTATCTGGACCTTGCCAAGGCCATCAACACCATCTCCTACTCTGGAATCATAGATAAACTTACTAAGCTGGGCATTAATCCCTACATCACTCAATGGGTTGCCAACTGGTTTACTGACAGAACCCATACTATAAAAGTAGCCGACTCCAAATCCAGCTCCAGACAATGACAAGTGGAGTACCTCAGGGTTCAGTCCTGGGACCGCTCTTGTTTGCCATCTAGTTCTCTGAAGTACAGACTGACACTAAGGGACTCTGGCTAACAAAGTTTGCAGATGACTGCAAACTGGGAGCCATTACTGAATCCCCAAATGATGTGGATATTCTACAAAAGGGCCTTACAGAAACAGATGCTTGGTGCCAGAACCATGGGTTCAAGCTCAGTGCCAAGAAATGTATAGTTATTTCCTTTGGGAAAAAACATGTACCCATGAATTACCACATAGGTGGCAGTACATTAAACACCGAAAGTGTGATAAGAGACTTAGGGACACAGGTAGACAGTGGTCTCACCTTCGATAACCACATCGCCACAACAGACAGGAAATCCTTCTATGTGGCACACCTCATCACTAAGGGGTTTCATCCAGAAAAAAGGAGGTCATTGTCCAACTCTACTCATCCCTCATTACACCCATTATAGACTACAATGCCCCATTTGGTATGTACCTCTCAAGACATATGCAACAACTGGAAAGGCCGGAGAAATACCTCACTAAAAGAATCACAGGCCTAAAGCAGATGCCTTATGCTGACCATCTAAAAAAACTCCATCTATACTCTGTCACATATCGTCTACTCAGTGGTGATCTCTGCTTAACAAACAAGGCCATGTCAAACCCAGAGCTGTTGGACATGCTACACTTAAAGAAATCCCAATCCCTCAGAGACACACACTCCAGGGATCTAAACCTTGTCATCCCAATGAACAAAACATGCTGAAGGGATAGGTTCCTGACCCAGAGACTCCACATACTCTGGAATAGACTGCACATACATGTCAAGCAGAGCACCTCTTTGGCCCTCTTCAAAAGGAACCTTGATGATTGGATGGGAGATTGGAAATTCACCTCAGGGATCATGTCAGTCACCCTGCTAGACAGGGGTCCAGGGAAGTAAATACTGTGGGAAGAAATAGCCAGGGAATTGTTATGGCTAGGCTTGTATTGGCCATAGGGCTGATAGCCTAGTACCAGCCTATGATCCTATGATTTAGTACCACTCAGGCTGGAGTTTGAGTTGCATACAGTTACACACTAAGTATATGGTATCATAGATAGTGGATTTAGTACTACTCAGGCTGGAGTTTGGGTTGCATACAGTTACACACTAAATATATGGTATCATAGATAGTAGATTTAGTACCACTCAGGCTGGAGTTTGGGTTGCATACAATTAAACACTAAGTATATGGTATCATAGATAGTGGATTTAGCACAGGCTGGAGTTTGGGTTGCATACAGTTACACATTAAACATATGGTATCATAGATAGTGGATTTAGTACCACTCCGACTGGAGTTTGGGTTGCATATAATTATACACTAAGTATATGGTATCATAGATAGTGGATTTAGTACCACTCTGGCTGGAGTTTGGGTTGGATACAGTTACACACTAAGAATATGGTATTATAGATAGTAGATTTAGTACCACTCAGGCTGGAGTTTGGGTTGCATACAATTACACATTAAATATATGGTATCATGGGATAATGGATTTAGTACCACTCAGGCTGGAGTTTGGGTTGCATACAATTAAACACTAAGTATATGGTATCATAGATAGTGGATTTAGTACCACTGCGGCTGGAGTTTGGGTTGCATACAATTAAACACTAAGTATATGGTATCATAGATAGTGGATTTAGTACCACTGCGGCTGGAGTTTGGGTTGCATACAGTTACACACTAAGTATATGGTATCATAGATAGTGGATTTAGTACCACTCAAGCTGGAGTTTGGGTTGCATACAGTTACACACTAAGTATATGGTTTCATAGATAGTGGATTTAGAACCCCTCCGGCTGGAGTTTGGGTTGCATACAGTTGCACACTAAGTATATGGTATCATAGATAGTAGATTTAGTATTACTCAGGCTGGAGTTTGGGTTGCATACAATTAAACACTAAGTATATGGTATCATAGATAGTAGATTTAGTACCACTCTGGCTGGAGTTAGGGTTGCATACAGTTACACAATAACTATATGGTATCATAGATAGTGGATTTAGTACCACTCAGGTTGGAGTTTGGGTTGCATACAGTTACACACTAAGTATATGGTATCATAGATAGTGGATTTAGTACCACTCAGGCTGGAGTTTGGGTTGCATACAGTTACACACTAAGTATATGGTATCATAGATAGTGGATTTAGTACCACTCTGGCTGGAGTTTGGGTTGCATACAGTTACACACTAAGTATATGGTATCATAGATAGTAGATTTAGTGCCACTCAGGCTGGAGTTTGGGTTGCATACAGTTACACACTAAGTATATGGTATCATAGATAGCAGATTTAGTACCACTCAGGTTGGAGTTAGGGTTGCATACAGTTACACACTAAGTATATGGTATCATAGATAGTAGATTTAGTACCACTCTGGCTGGAGTTTGCATTGCATACAATTAAACACTAAGTATATGGTATCATAGATAGTAGATTTAGTACCACTCAGGCTGGAGTTTGGGTTGCATACAGTTACACACTAAGTATATGGTATCATAGATAGTGGATTTAGTACCACTCCGGCTGGAGTTTGGGTTGCATACAGTTCGACACTAAGTATATGGTATCATAGATAGTGGATTTAGTACCACTCAGGCTGGAGTTTGGGTTGCATACAGTTACACACTAAGTATATGGTATCATAGATAGTGGATTTAGTACCACTCCGGCTGGAGTTTGGGTTGCATACAGTTACACACTAAGTATATGGTATCATAGATAGTGGATTTAGTACCACTCTGGCTGGAGTTTGGGTTGCATACAGTTACACACTAAGTATATGGTATCATAGATAGTGGATCAGTCGACATCCTAGGCTGTGTACTACATGAACTACAAAATGAACTGGCACCTCACCTAAGTGTCATGTTTAATTATAGCCTCACCTCAGGCTTCATGCCTACTGAGTGGCACACAGCTACAGTTATCCCACTCCACAAGGGGGGATCCACCTTGGATCCCAGGAACTACTGCACCATCAGTCTGATGAGCTTGATCTGCAAGGCCATAGAACATATTATCATGGAACTTATAAACAATGATATTGGCAACCCTCAAACATTGGACAACACGCAGTTTGGGTTTGTGAAGGGCCGATCTTGTCTCCTGAACCTGATTGACTTCTCTGAATCAGTCTCCAGAGCCGTGGACAAGGGTAAGGTGGTCCACACAGCCTATCTGGACCTTGCCAAGGCCATCAACACCATCTCCTACTCTGGAATCATAGATAAACTTACTAAGCTGGGCATTAATCCCTACATCACTCAATGGGTTGCCAGCTGGTTTACTGACAGAACTCATACTATAAAAGTAGCTGACTCCAAATCCAGCTCCAGACAAGTGACAAGTGGAGTACCTCAGGGTTCAGTCTTGGGACCGCTCTTGTTTGCCATCTAGTTCTCTGAAGTACAGACTGCCACTAAGGGACTCTGGCTAACAAAGTTTGCAGATGACTGCAAACTGGGAGCCATTACTGAATCCCCAAATGATGTGTATATTCTACAAAAGGGCCTTACAGAAACAGATGCTTGGTGCCAGAACCATGGGTTCAAGCTCAGTGCCAAGAAATGTATAGTTATTTCCTTTGGGAAAAAACATGTACCCATGAATTACCACATAGGTGGCAGTACACTAAACACTGAAAGTGTGATAAGAGACTTAGGGACACAGGTGGACAGTGGTCTCACTTTTGATAACCACATCGCCACAACAGACAGGAAATCCTTCTATGTGGCACACCTCATCACTAAGGGCTTTTCATCCAGGAAAAAAGGAGGTCATTGTCCCACTCTACTCATCCCTCATTAGACCCATTATAGACTACAACACCCCATTTGGTATGTACCTCTCAAGACATCTGCAACAACTGGAAAGGCCGGAGAAATACCTCACTAAAAGAATCACAGGCCTAAAGCAGATGCCCTATGCTGACCATCTAAAAAAACACCATCTATACTCTGTTACATATCGTCTACTCAGAGGCGATCTCTGCTTAACATACAAGGCCATGTCAAACCCAGAGCTGTTGGACATGCTACACAAAGAAATCCCAATCCCTCATAAACACACACTCCAGGGATCTAAACCTTGTCATCACAATGAACAAAACATGCTGAAGGGATAGGTTCCTGACCCAGAGACTCCACATACTCTGGAATAGACTGCACATACATGTCAAGCAGAGCGCCTCTTTGGCCCTCTTCAAAAGGAACCTTGATGATTGGATGGGAGATAGGAAATTCACCCTGGGGATCATGTCAGTCGCCCTGCTAGACAGGGGTCCAGGGAAGTAAATACTGTGGGAAGAAATAGCCAGGGAATTGTTATGGCTAGGCTTGTATAGGCCCTAGGGCCGATAGCCTAGTACCAGCCTATGAACCTATGATTTAGTATCACTCAGGCTGGAGTTTGGGTTGCATACAGTTACACACTAAGTATATGGTATTATAGATAGTGGATTTAGTACCACTCAGGCTGGAGTTTGGGTTGCATACAGTTACACACTAAGTATATGGTATTATAGATAGTAGATTTAGTACCACTCAGGCTGGAGTTTGGGTTGCATACAGTTACACACTAAGTATATGGTATTATAGATAGTAGATTTAGTACCACTCATGCTGGAGTTTGGTTTGCATACAGTTACACACTAAGTATATGGTATCATAGATAGTGGATTTAGTACCACTCATGCTGGAGTTTGGTTTGCATACAGTTACACACTAAGTATATGGTATCATAGATAGTAGATTTAGTACCACTCAGGCTGGAGTTTGGGTTGCATACAATTAAACACTAAGTATATGGTATCATAGATAGCAGATTTAGTACCACTCAGGCTGGAGTTTGGGTTGCATACAGTTACACACTAAGTATATGGTATCATAGATAGTGGATTTAGTACCACTCAGGCTGGAGTTTGGGTTGCATACAGTTACACATTAAACATATGGTATCATAGATAATGGATTTAGTGCCACTCAGGCTGGAGTTTGGGTTGCGTACAATTACACATTAAATATATGGTATCATGGGATAATGGATTTAGTACCACTCAGGCTGGAGTTTGGGTTGCATACAATTAAACACTAAGTATATGGTATCATAAATAGTGGATTTAGTACCACTTAGGCTGGAGTTTGGGTTGCATACAGTTACAAACTAAGTATATGGTATCATAGATAGTGGATTTAGAACCACTCCGGCTGGAGTTTGGGTTGCATACAGTTGCACACTAAGTATATGGTATCATAGATAGTGGATTTAGTACCACTCAGGCTGGAGTCTGGGTTGTATCCAACAACAGTGCTTTATCCCTGATGAGCTTCACTTCTATCCCTTGCATATTTATTACTAAAATATAGCAATGGAGATTCTCTACCCCATAATGTTTTTCAAGAGTTCTTCTGCACATTCAAAAAAAAAAATGTAAGTATCCAAAATGAAAAGAAAAAAGTCAGAAGTGAAGGGAAACTTGCTAAAGTCATATCAACCATGAACTCAGAGGATTACAATTGGCTCCCTATTGAAATGTTGGCACTGCAAATGCCTAGTACTGACAAGCCAAGAAAAAAAGACCGAAACAACAGGGGAAGAGCAAATCTCGAAAACCACTCTTTTCCTTTAAACTTCATTTCTACAGGGTGGGCAAGCTCCCTTGCACCCCTGGAACTTATATATACCAATTCCAAGAATGTCTTACCTCGGAGAAAAGGGAATATACTGGGAAGTGGTCATCTTGGACCCAGTATATCTAAGTCTGTTTTTTGGCCATTCAGTCCCCGTGTTATGGGACTCACAATACAAACAAAAGAAACAAACAAACTATAGGACACTATAGGACACTCCAGCTGTGAAACATCTTGAAATTGTATCACACTGACCTCAGCTCTAGAAGGAGCATAAATGCATACCTCTTGACTGTCCAGTTTTTCACAGAATATATAGGTTTTTGCCTTGTATTTTTGGTCTGCTCCTCATAAAATGTGTGGGTTTCTGACAAATCACTGAGAGCTGAAGTCACTAAATAATGACATACATTTGGGTTTCAGAATTTGTATACTTTGAAAATGCATGCTAATGCAAATCCTGTTATTCTAGCAATATTTTAAGTTTGTAAGTGCAATATTTAAAATCTGTCCCTATTTTTTGGGCGTTTGTCACCCCAGTATTTTATGCTTTGTGCAGATTTCTTGCATTAAGAGGTTGAGAGGTATGCATTAGTGTCCTTTTTTGTGGCCAGTGCTGAAACCTATCACACAATCTCATGCAATCATGGATGGCGTAGTAGTACAGCAGTAGAATTGTCACCTTACAGCAAGAGGTTCTCTGGTTTGATTCTCAGCTGGGGTGCCTTCTGTGTGAAGTCTGCATGTCTTCCCTGCATTCTTATCAGTTTCCTGTGGGTACTCTGGTTTTCTCCCACATTACAAAAACATGCATCTGGAGCATTTTTTCCCAGGCCTCCGCTGAAAATTGGCTTTATTCCAAGTCGGACTTTCCTGGTTTACAAATGTTAAATAAATAAAATGCAAGGTATTAAATATCCTGAAGCTCTTAGTGACCATATTATCTTTAATCATAAAAAAGGACAAGTTATTGCATTGCAGTGCCAATGTATAGATATAGTATGGCTTGTATCCATCCTGATCTAGCAAATAAACATTTACTTCCTTGTAGTCTGTTGTTCCTGCTTTCACTGTGTCCATCTTAAACAATGACTTCAACAACCTTTCAGCCTACATGTTTTCAAAAAGTAGCAAATAAAAATAAAATGGGACTCTGACAAAGGACCGGTGCTAATGCAAACTTAGATAAAATAAAACAAAAAAGTTACTGGACCAACACAGCTAGACAAAAATAAATTTATTCTAAAAAAGTAAGCACTTTCGCGGTAATCCAAACCGCTTCATCAGACTCATTCTACAAAATGCAAACTCTACTTAAATAGTAAGACAAAATGAATGCAATCAATTAAAAACCGATTGATTCTGATTAGAAATGTGCTGACTCTACTTCTTAAAGAAACAAACTTCATAGATGCAATATGCCTATACAAGTCAATCACAAAAATACACGTGTGTATGAAAATATGTATATGAACAGTTATATATAAAAAAACAAAAAGTTATAGACTTCATATTATATATCCTAACCATTTAAAACCAATTACAAGAATTAATGTTACAAGGCACGTGCTTTAAGGAAAGGTTTCAATGAAAGAACCCCATTCAGACCAGGGGCTCTATCTGCATTAAAGAGGATAATACACTTTTGTTCTGCTAATTCTGTCCGATTTCTAATGTCTCCTCCTCTTAAACCTTCAGATATTACCTCTAGGACCAGAAACTTAAAACTGTTCTATACCATGCTCCATCACATGTTGGGCTAGAGTGTTGTTATCCTTGCCATTCTTAATGTCTCTATAATGCTCTAAAATTCACTCTCTAAGTTGCCTATTACTTTTACCTATATAAAAGGCATGGCAATTTAGGCAATAACTAAAATAAACAATATTGCCAGTCCTACAGTCTGCATAGAAATCTGTTTCTATCTTAAATTTAGTATAGGGATGTATATAGTTGGCTCCTGTGTGAATGTATCTACATGCTGCACAATTCCTGCATTTGTAAGTTCCCATCCTATCTGGTCTCAAACTCTCATTAAAATTAGATGAGCTATAACAAAGATGTCTTTTCAATGAGTTATTATTTTTGAAAGAGAAATATGGTACAATATCTACAACATTGTTCAGTTTATCTGTGGTATTCAAAATATTCCAGTTATTTTTAATAATATCATAAAATCTATTGACGTCGCTGGAATATGTTCAAGGGAACCAGGGGGTCCCTCCAACCTTCTCTACCATGCTGTCTTCTTCAACTACTGTCTCTGCATAATAAGGTCTGCATTTCCCCCCTCTTACCTTCCATGCATTAATGATACAGCTGTCCATCTCTTTTTCACGATATCCTCTATCTAAAAATTATTTTTTCAGCGATGTAATTGCTAATTCCAATTGTTCATCATCATTATGCAATTGCATAACTTTATATAACTGTCTTTTAATTACATTTTAGGACAAGTTATTGCATTGCAGTACCAATGTATATCTGCTTGTAGTCATCCTGATCTGCCAAATAAACATTTATTTCCTTGTAGTCTGTTGTTCCTGCGTTCACTGTGTCCATCTTAAACAATGACTTCTAAAAGCTTTCAGTCTACATGTTTTCAAAAAGTATTGATGATTCTGTTATTATTGTGCACTTTATCCACACTGTCTTGGTCATGTATTCACAGAACTCATGATGAGTGTTAGCATGGCATCAGTGGAAGTAAAAACTGAAAAAAAGCAAAGCATGAGACGTTTTTACCAATGTTACAAGGCCAGACATCTAGGTAATGTAACAGTCTTAGTGTCCATTTAGTACTGGAATACGGACAATTCTTAGGAAAATTATAATTCACTGAATGTACGTAATGATTCCTAAAAGGGGGAGTGTACTGCAGGTTGTAAGTTGTCATATGTTTAAAATGCATTTTTTTAATACTCATTGTATCTTCCTAAGAGTTATGGGGATCTGGAGTTTATGATGATACTCAGCAGGTAATAAGGCAAAGAAGTAATTCTGAGTGGGATGCCAGTCAATCACTGGATGCGCATATATGCGCAAACACACACACATACACACTCATGCAATCACACGAATTCAAAGCACATACAGTGGTGTAAATTTAAAAGATCACTACTTCATCTACAGTATTTCTTTTCAATGTGGGAAGAAACCAAAAGACATGGAAAAATCAATGTGGATACAGATAGGACATGCATATTTCATGCAGGATCCAACCCATTCAGGAACTGAATGAGAGACCTAAGCAGTGTAAAGCACTAATGGCTACCTGCTGCACTATTGTGAAATCTGGGCTCTTAGTTCCTTAATTAACTACTCGTGAACTCTAGCATTGTGTAACAGTTCCTTGTTGCTTTGGCCAGTGCTCAATTAAAAAAAAAAAAAAAACAGGCTCACGTAAATTTCAATTGAATGGAAACTCACCTGAAAGTAAACATAATAAGTCAGTGCAACACCCATAATTATACTACTGCTACACAAAGACATTTACACATTGAGTAAATGATCCCTCAGATTCATTAAGCTAAATTTCCCAAGCAGGAACAGTGTAAGTGTTCCCGCACGGAAAAATGGCAGGCTAGCGATCTAAGAATGTTAGTTCCTGATGTGCACGAGCCTGCCTACACTGTTCCTGCATGGAGATCTGTGCAGAATGCTAATTACTTCATTTGCAGGTGAAAGCCATGCAAATGAGGTAAATTAGTGATTCTGCAAGCATTCAGATCTTCGTGCAGGAACAGTGTAGTGTGCAGAACCGTATTCTGCTACTAGCAGAATACAGTTCTGCAAACCTAAAAAATAAGAAGTGACAGCTCATAAAAGATTTTGTAGTAGGTTCACTAGGCATGCCAATGGCTAACTATATAGTCATTTGCATTGCCATTAATTAAAAAATGAGAAAAATAATTTTTTTTCTTTTTTGGCCAATGTCGGCCATTTAAACATAGCGCAGTGCCATGCAAACTGGAGGGCCCCAAAAATAAAAAAGAAATTAAAAATTAAGCAAAAATAAAAATTTTGCATTTGGCCATTATAGTCAATGATATGCAGAATGTAAACAACAGCTGTCAGCAGTGATTATTAAGGGGAAAGGCTTCGCTGTAGTGCAGTAACTATGGCCTTAGTCAGTGGGGTATGTTAATGAGGCTAATGTACCTGAATCACAGATTTCTTCTAAGTCCAACATTGCTTCTAACCATGTAGGAGCAAGAGGACTGCAGTATAAGAACAGGGAACAAGAAACAGAAAAAGGAGGTGTGTCAGGATTCCTGTAAGCACATTGGAGCTCCACACAAATGGGAGACGGGTAGCTCAGTTTAGCTCAGCAAGGGGGCGGGTAGTCACAGGCTGCTGAGTGATAGGAATCTGAAGTAAAGAAACTGAAGCCATGTTGGTGCCCAGGGGAAGATCAAATCTTGCTTAGCATTGTTTACACTGGCTCCACGGGTTTGCACGGGGTGCTGCGGAGCTTAAAGTGGGAGGAAATAGGAAAAAAAAAAGTTAAAGGAACTTCCAGAAAACAGGAAAGAACCTTCCAATTATGTAGCTGGCAGGTGGAATTCATCACAGGCAGCCAGTTACACAGGCAACACTCACAACACACTGCTTATAAGCTATTGTATACACCCGACAGTCAGGTTTTTCCCACAAACTTAGCACCATAGGTGAGCAATTGTTGGGAATTTTAACTTTGAGACATTTTAGGGGCTGCAATTGCTCTCATACATCAATATGTGGAAGAGGCTGAGGGCGACGAAGAGGATAATGCTGACAACCATCTCAGGCTGCAGAGGAGGAGGTGGAGAGTGTTCAGATCCAGAGTAACCTACCAGGGCTAAATGAGCTGGAAATAGTAGAGCACTACTGTGTGGACAGGGATCTACTACAGCACATCATTGAGCTGTGCCAGCCTTGCCTTAGATCCAGAACCAACAGAGGGGAACCCATCCCACTTGACACCAAGGTATGTGTAGCCTTAAGAATACTAGTTACAGGTACTTTCCAAAGACTTACTGGGGACATGATGGGGGTTTCACAGGCATCTGCATCCACAATACTCCACCAGCTCTTGGATGCCATGCTATGGCATGCCACTGACCACATATATTTCCCTCACAACTGTGAGGAGAGGGCCAGCAATATGCATCTCTTTCACCATGTAGCAGACTACCCAGAGGTACTGGGTGCCATAGACTGCATGGACATCCATATCAAAGCACCACCTTGTGACCAGGGTAAGGTCTACTTAAACTGCAGGGGCTATCACTCCATCCACTATCAGGTCATGTGCGATGCCCAGGGCATAATAATTAATGTGTATGCTGGCAGCTATGATAGCTATCATGACTCCCACATCTGGCATGCCTCACAGCTGTACCAGGCATTTGGCAAGGGGACATCCTCTATGGCCATCTTGTGGGGGACACTGGATATGCACTGGAACTGTCGATGATGACACCCACCAGAAGTACACACACACACACACACACACACACACACACACACACACACACACACACACACACACACACACACACACACACACACACACACACACACACACAGTGATGAATGCCATAATGAGGCACTCACAGAAACCAGCGTCATAATAGAGCATGTGTTTGGGATGCTCAAGTCACAGTTCCACTGTCTTGAAATATCCGGTGGAACCCTGCAGGATGGTCCAGCCACATGTGCCCACATATTCATTGTAAGTGCCATGCTTCAAAATATGATACTGCAAAACAGCTGTGGCAGGATCAGCATGGAGAAGGGCCACACAGTCCCCCCACCAGTGCCAAGGTCCCCACAGGCACAGAGGGACTCAGAGGAGGAACCCTTGAGCCTGCACTTGTAGGCAGAAGGAGGCGTGCCCAGTATGCCCAGACCTTGTCAAAGAGACAATGCATAGCACACACACTGACACTATAAGGGCCCAGGGACTGACACCTTTCTCCAACTCTCACACTCACTAAAATGGATGGCACACACACACCACACAACCTGTCACCCACCTTGTATAGGCTGTGAACTGTCTGCATCCAACATATGCAGCCCTCAAGCACCATCCTCACTCACTTCTGCTGCAGGCACAAGGTAAGTGCATTTACCTAACCATAAATGCAGGGCTTACTATGTTCTCGTACCACACCTGTGGTATTGCAGTATGCATGTAAGGGACTGGGGTGGGCACTGGGATTGCAGCATACCACTGACATCTCTATAGGACACCAAGACATGTGTGTCCAACACTACCATCACTACAGTATATAGTAATACCCAAGGTGAGTAATACAGCAACTGGAGGGTTTAGAGGTCACAGACATGGTAGACACTGTGGGAGTGCCATACCCAACCCACACACACCTACCCACCAATGTAGCTGACAACCATTAACAAATGTCTGGCACAGTCTAACTCCACAAATGGCAAAACTTATAACACACAGTCTACTCCTTTGACATTCCATGTTTAACAGAAACTTGGTTAAAACCTGTGACTAAAGACAATGAAATCATCCCACCCGGATATAATATCTTGAGACTTGACCATGCAGCCAAGAAGGGCAGGGGGATAGCTATCCTATTTAAATCAGGGTTACAGATTACTGCCTATGACTGTAAACTACCTTAAGATTCTAATGTAGAAATTCTTATTTCCAAACTTCAACTCAACACTTTCAAATCCATTTATATTATCTGTATCTATCTACCTCCTGATAATAACAATGTCACCATAGAAGATATCCTTTGCTGGCTATCTCAAAACTTGCCCAAAGAAACCATAATCCTAGGTAATTTTAACATTGATTGGAAGTGCTGTAGCAGTAGCCACTCTACCACCCACATTAACCTATTTGTTTTTTCTCAAACCATTACCTCCCCTACCAGGATAAACAAGTCTAATAAGAAAGAAAGTACCTTAGATTGGATTCTCATAAATATCCACCCCCAGATATATGAATCTGGAACCCTCCTTGATGATTTAAGTGACCACTCGCTTACCTACACCATCAGGCATAAGACTAATGCATCCATTCCAACCACTTTCAAGAAAAATAGGACCAAGAAAAACTTTAACCCTGATCTCTTCCAAAGCGAACTAAGAGCATGCAACTGGTCTCCCTTAAAATACCTCCCACTGGAGGAAGCTGTTAAATACTTTAATTCTAAATTCCTAGCCATACTAAACCACCATGCACCAACCCACTCTATTAGAATTCAAACTAAATCCACCCTATGGCTTTCAAAAGAAACCAAGCAAAGAATCCACCTCAGAAATAAATACTGGGCTAAATGGCAAATAACTAAAAACCCTGTAGACCAACAAAACTTCAGACATCTGAGAAATGACACTAAAAAAGCTATACTCTCTGATAAAAGAAAGTACTACCTACAATTCCAGCAGACTCACCATAATAAACCACAAAAATTCTGAGCAAGTATTAACCAACTACTACACCTGGGTCAATCCATTACTCCAAACCCACAAGGCACAGACCAGGAGAATCCCAAAGTTACTGCCAATGCCTTCAATACCTTTTTCACTGACGCCATTCAAACACTTACCAGTCAGCTATCACCTAATAGCTTAACTATACCTAACTCTAACACAGCCCCATCCCCCTCCATTTCTCTTCCAACCAGCCCCAACAACATATATTCTTACCCTTATCCAAAAACTGAAACCATCCTCTCCTTCAGCAGACCAACTACCCACTGAATATCTACAGAAATCAGCCAAATCCATTGCCTATCCCATTTCCATTCTGATTACTAGAACCATCAATGAAGGACACATCCCTAGCATCTGGAAAGTCTCCTATATTATCCCCCTTCATAAAAATGGAAACTCTGATGCACAAGCTATTGGATTTCTTTGTGCCAGTCCCAAGCCTGGATAAATGGGGAGTGTTGCATCAGGAAGGGCATCTGGCATAAAACTTGGCCAAATTATTCATGTGGACACCAGTAAATATTTACATATCAGATCGGTCGAGGCCTGAGTTAACAATGACTGCCACCAGTACTGTTAGCCAACAGGGTGCTGGCGGAAATTGCTCTACTGTTGGCCAAAGGAGGAGAAGAAGTGGAAGGCATGGCCGAAGGCAGGAAGAGAGGAGAAAGGCTAGGACTGTGGTAGTGAGGGTCGGAACTTTGAATATTGGCAGTATGACTGGTATAGGGAGAGAGCTAGCCGATATGATGGATAGAAGGAAGGTTGGTATATTGTGTGTGCAAGAGACCAGATTAAAGGGGAGTAAGACTAGGTGTATTGGAGGTGGGTTCAAATTGTTTTATCATGGTGTGGATGGGAGGAGAAATGGCATAGAAGTTATCCTGAAGGAACAGTATGCTAAGAGTGTCTTGTAGGTGAAAAGAGTGTCGGATAGAGTGATGTTTATGAAGTTGGAAATTGATGGTGTAATGATGAATGTTGTTAGTGCATATACTCCACAAATTGGGTGTGCGATGGACGAGAAAGAAAAATTTTGGAGTGAGATGGATGAAGTCATGATGACTGTACCAAAGGGTGAGAGAGTGGTGATTGGAGCAGATTTCAATGGGCATGTTGGTGAAGGGAACAGAGGGGATGAGTAAGTAATGGGTAGGTATGGTGTTAAACAAAGGAATGCAGAAGGTCAGATGATTGTGGATTTTGTGAAAAGGATGGACATGGCTGTGGTGAATACATATTTTAACAAGAGGGAGTAGCATAGGTGACATACAAGAGTGGAGGAAGATGCACACAGGTGTGGAAATTGAAAAAGGGTAATTGTGAGGTGGAGTTTAGGGAAGAGTTAAGACAGGCACTGGGTGGCAGTGAAGAGTTACCAAATAGCTGGGTAACTACAGCAGAGCTAGTAAGGGAGATGACTAGAAAGGTGCTTGGTATGACATCTGGACAGAGGAAGGGCAACAAGGAGACATGGTGGTGGAATGAGGAAGTATAGGAGAGTATACAGAGAAAGAGTTTGGCAAGGAAAAAGTGGGATTGTCAGAGAGACGAAGAAAGTAGACAGGAGTATAAGGAGATGATGTGTGGCAGAGAGAGAGGTGGCAAAGGCTAAGGATAAGGCATACGAAGAGTTGTATGAAAGGTTGGACACTAAGGAGGGAGAAAAGGACCTGTACCGATTGGCTCGACAGAGGGACCGAGCTAGGAAAGATGTGCAGCAGGTAAAGGTGATAAAGGATAATGAGGGAAACATACTTACAAGTGAGGAGAGTGTGTTGAGCAGATGGAAAGAGTACTTTGAGGGGCTGATGAATGAAGTGAATGAGAGGGAGAAAAAATTGGATGATGTGGGGATAGTGAATCATGAAATGCAATGGATTAGTAAGGATGAAGTAAGGATAGCTATGAAGAGGATGAAGAATTGAAAGGCTGTTGGTCCAGATGACATACCTGTGGAAGCATGGAGATTTTAACCAGATTGTTTAATAAAATTTTGGAAAGTGAGAGGATGCTTGAGGAATGGAGAAAAAGTGTTTTGGTACCGATTTTTAAGAATAAGGGTGATGTGCAGAGCTGTAGTAACTACAGAGGGATTAAAGTGATCAGTCACAGCATGAAGTTATGGGAAAGAGTAGTGGAAGCTAGGTTAAGAAGGGAGGTGATGATTAGTGATCAGCAGTATGTTTCATGCCTGGAAAGAGCACTACAGATGCGATGTTTGCTCTGAGAGTGTTGATGGAGAAGTACAGAGTAGGTTAGAAGGAGTTGCATTGTGTTTTTGTAGACTTCGAGAAAGCATATGACAGGGTGCCTAGAGAGGAGTTGTTGTATTGTATGAGGAAGTTGGAAGTGTCAGAGAAGTATGTAAGAGTGATACAGGATATGCACGAGGGTAGTGTGACCATGGTGAGGTCTGCAGTGGGAGTGATGGATGCGTTTAAGGTGGAGGTGGCATTACATCAAGGATCAGCTCTGAGCCCTTTCTTATTTGCAATGCTGATGGACAGGTTGACAGATGAGATCAGACAGGAGTCCCTGTGGACTATGATGTTTGCAGATGACATTGTGATCTGTAGTGAGAATAGGGAACAGGTGGAGGAGACCCTGGAGAGATGGAGATATGCTGTAGAGAGAAGAGGAATGAAGGTCAGAAGGACTAAGACAGAATATATATGTGTGAATGAGAGGGAGGATAGAGGAATGGTGACAATGCAAGGAGTAGAGGTGGCGAAGGTGGATGAGTTTAAATACTTGGGATCAGTAGTTCAGAGTAATGGTGAGTGTAGAAGAGAGGTGAAGAAGAAATTATAGGCAGGATGGAGTGGGTGGAGAAGAGTGTCAGGAGTGATTTGTGACAGACAAGTACCAGTAAGAGTGAAAGGGAAAGTCTACAAGAGGGTAGTGAGACCAGTTATGTTATATGGATTGGAGGTAGTGGCACTGACAAAAAGGCAGGAGTTAGAGCTGGATGTGGCAGAGTTAAAGATGTTAAGATTTGCACTGGGTGTGACGAGGGTGGACAGGATTAGGAATAAGTATATTAGAGGGTCAGCCCAGGTTGGAAGGTTTGGAGACAAAGCCAGCGAGGCAAGATTACGTTGGTTTGGACATGTGCTGAGGAGGGATGCTGAGTATATTGGGAAAAAGTTGCTAAGGATGAAGCTACCAGGTAACAGGAAAAGAGGAAGACCTAAGGTAAGGTTTATGGATGTGGTGAGAGAGGACATCAGGTGGTTGGTGTGACAGAGCAAGATGCAGAGGACAGGAAGAAATGGAAACAGATGATCCGCTGTGGCGACCCCTAATGGGAACAGCCGAAAGATGATTATAAAGGCAGAAACTCTATTGAATTCTCCAACTACCGTCCCATAGCCCTACTTTCTCCTTTGGCAAAGATCATGGAAAAATGCATCCATAGGCAGTTGCTAGACCACCTAATCCAAAATAACTTACTTTCCAGCTGTCAACATGGTTTCAGACCTTCCCACAGCACCACTACTGCCCTCCTTTCCTTTACTGACTGTATTAACAAAAACCGTAACTACAATATGCTTTCCTCTGCACTGTTTATTGATCTGTCCAAGGCATCCGATATGGTAAATCACCAAGTACTTATAAATATCCTCAAATCCCTGTCACTAGATGCACTCGCTATAAAATGGTTCCAGTCCTACTTAGATAACAGACAACAGGCGGTGCTTTGGCACAAAACTCTATCTACCCACCTGCCCGTTAACCTTGGCGTACCTCAAGGATCCATGTTATGACCCCTCCTATTTTCTATATTTATCAATAACCTTCACCTAGCAATCCCTCAAGCTACATGCATACAATATGCAGACGATTCCACACTTATATGCTCAGCCACATCTACATCTGAACTTCACTCCCTTACCCAAAAGGTGTTTAATAAAGTAGAACAATGGTTTACACAGCACTGCCTCCTCTTGAATCCCAAAAATCTCCTCCTACTTACTCCTACTCGTAAGTCCTCTCCAATAGATTTCACAGTTATATCCACTAATGGTACTCTTATATCTCCAGATCCAACTACCAAACTACTTGGTATCATCATAGACAACAACCTTAACTTTGACATCCATATCAATAATACTATAAAAACTGTTAACAAAAAACTAGGTTCTCTCTACAGGATCAAACCCTTCCTTTCACCAGCAGCCAGAACAACTATTGCTCACTCTCATCTAATCTCTACACTCCTCTATGCCTCACCCAGATATACTAATCTATCTGAGAATAACCTCAACAAAATGGAAATCTCCTACATTAACATTGCCAGATTTGCTACAGGCAACCCTTTTAGAACCCATGATTGCTATAATCTAAAGTAGCTAGGATGGCTTGAACTACAGAATCTGCTTAAATTCCACCAACTAACCATTTCCCATAAGACACTTTACCAACCTTCTAATACTCCTACACTGTCTACCCTCATCATCCCATATAATAATCTGAAGTCCTTATGATCATCACATAAACTTCTTGTAAATACTTCTAAATCTAATAATAGGGCTGGGGAGTCTCTCTTCTCTAATACTGTTGGAAAATCCTGGAACCTTCTTCCCAGTGAACTTTCCTCACTTTCCTCTATATCACTTTTCAAAAACAAACTGAAACGTTTCCTGAGAACACACTAATTATGCCCCTGTACTAAACCTGACTAGTTATCTGTCTCTTCAAACTAGGCTCTGCCTACTCTATACTTCTCATTAACAAGTTCTACTTTCCTTATTAACTACAAAACCGTTTCCCCTCTACAAAATGGTACTTACATCCTCTGTGGATTCTTATTATTGTGACAATGCTTTAATAATATAATTATACAATAAGCTGCCTTCGTTATATTATATATTGTACCTGCATTTTGCACTGTTATGAATTCTGCCCTCTTTGATAATTCTGTGTTAACCTGTAATGCACATTGTATATATGATTGTTTTTTTTTTTTTTGTTGCTTTCACGGAGCTTATCTCCCTGGGCCTCTAATGAAAATGGACATATATCCAGTTAGACTAGCCCGGTCAACAAATGTAAAATAAAATAAATAAAATAAAATAAATACAGAGCTATACAGTGATAGCACAGCATGTTCTGCAGCTGCAGTAAGGCTCTGAAGAGCAAAAAGTCTGAAACCCACATGTATGCCAACACAGTCTGACCTCAGTCTCTGTACTGATATGCCTGTAGTCTACAACACAGCCCATGATACTTTGTGAAATGGCAACAAGATGTAAAGCAAATATCGGCACAGTCAATGAAAATGTATACAGTTCACAGGTGCCCCCCCATTCAAAAGCAGTAACATAGATATGTTTGCAGAGAAACACCAGTACAGCAGACATTGCAAGGCATTTCACAACCAACATGATAAGGTGTGCCATGACAACACAATTGCCTGAATACCCCTACTGATGTGCTGCCAGTAGATGTGCATGGGGAACACACACTAAAGATCTCTGATCCCTCTGTGTTTCTGTTGGACATGGCCTCTGTGGGCTGACATGTTGTAACATGGCCTACACCCTCATCTGTATGAGTGATAACGTCCTCAGGGCCCATACCACACTAATGTCAGAATGACCTAGCAACCCACACAGAAGTGTGTGTGTCAGGGGTCACCTAAGTGTCCTTCACTGCCTGCCACTGATACTGTAACTAACATTGCTATGCTGCATATACTACACACATGATGGACATTTCTGCATAATAGACTGCACTCAGTAACCACACACATGCCCATAAAACTGTGACAGCAACACATCTGGTCAAGCTCATAATTGAAAGTGGGACAACTGTGAGATGATAGGCATGTGTACTGAATACTGCCCAACATACTGAGGAAGGTGGCAGGATAAGGTGTCATGCATTCTCAGGACTTCCCTGCAAATGAGGAACTTAGATACAGTAATGTCTGTCTGTAGGTTGTAATGTCACTCTGCAAGTACATGCAACTAATTTGCCATACTAATAACAGTGTATGTAGACTGCATGAACCTGCTGGACAAGGGCCAAGACCATCTGACCGCTAATATAATGTGCAGAGGTATGCCAACAGCAGGATATCACCTGTCAGGTAGGAAGAATAACACACAAGCATAGGATGCCTAGCCAGTAAAGTAACAACCTGCTGGACTGTTTATAAAGCTCCAGCAGTAAAGTGGCTGTAACCATACCTGTAAACAGGCCTTATTAGCCAAGAATGTGCATAGCGTCACTTATAATATTGTTTTGCCATAATACATCCTGTATTCCTCTGGTAAAGCATTGTGATGATCTCAGGATGTCTGTCAGTAGGGAATGATAGCATGCATTGCAGAGTCAGAACTAGAGTGTATCAGAAAACATGTCTGCTAAAACAAACCCAGTACCTGTAGGGCATTTTTGTTTACATTTGGGAGGTATGGTTGTAGCACACAAAATACTGGACAGGACTAAAAGTATCTGTGGAATGGAGTCCAACAATCTCTATGGGGGATCATACTAGGCATGTTCCTACACTTAGAAAATTACAGGCCATGTGTGTACTCACAATGGAGGATCAGACCTCAGAACCTGTAAGAGCAAAAATCTGGAGAAAGGAAGAAAATAAAAGTGAGACAAAGAGCCAGAAATAGAGACAATGAAGAAATAATCCCATTGCAAGTGTATAAAGATGGTAAAATAGGTTGTCCAGTAGGATGAATGTTCTGAAGGAGATGAAGTGTGAAACTCAAATGTGTGTCATAATAATACTGGAACAGCAACCTTTACTGATTAAATGCTGTATTGCAGAAGACACCACTGAGCCCACAGTCTGAACGTGTGCTGAAAATCTGCACAGTTGACAGCTATGTGCAGGGTCACACCGGCAATGTTTCTACAATTACAGAATCACATCCCATGTTTACATTTAGTATGGAGGCTCATGCTGGGCATGCTCCAACAATTAGAGAATTACAGCCCCTGTGTACACACAGTCTGCAGGGTCACACTGGCCAGATCCCTATAGTTAGAAAAACAAATCCCATGTTCATAGGTAGGTACTAGGCTACTGGCCCTAGGGCCTATATAAGGCTAGCCAAATAGTACCCTGGCTTTTGCCACCCAAGAAAATTGTTCTCCTGTGCCCCTGTCAAGCAGAGCCACAGAAGTGATCCCCGGGGTGAATTTTCTATCTCCCATCCAGTCATCAAGATTTTTCTTGAAGAGTGCTAATGGGGAGATTTGTTTGATATAGATAGGTAGTTTGTTTCAGAGTATGGGAAGTCTGTGGGACAGGACTCTATCCTTCCAGCATGTTCTGTTTATTGTGGTGACAAGCTTTAGGTCCCTAGAGTGCATAGCTCAGAGGGATTGGGATTTCTTTAAGTGGAGCATGTCCAACAGCTCTGGGTTTGACATAGCTTTGTATGTTAGGCAGAGATCCCCTCTGAGTAGGTGATATGCGACAGGGTAAAGCTGGAGTTTTTTGAGACGGTCTGCATAAGGCATCTGTTTGAGGTATTTCTGTGGCCTTTCCAGTTATTGTAGATGTTTTTTGAGGTACATACCAAAAGGGGTGTTGTACTCTATAATGGGTCTAATGAGTGCTGAGTAGAGGGGAACAATTACCTCTTTTTTCCTGGATGAGAAACCTTTTGTGATGAGGTGTGCCACATAGAAGGATTTCCTAGCTACTGTGGCAATGTGATTATCAAAGGAGAGACTACTGTCCACCTGTGTCCCAAGGTCTCTTATCACACTTTCATTGTTAAGTAGACTACCACCTATGTGGTAGTTCATGGGTATAGAGTTTTTACCAAAAGGGATGACAATGCACTTTTTGGCATGGAGCTTGAGGTCATGGCTTTGACACCAGTCATCTGTCTCAGTGAGGCCCTTCTGTAGGATGTCCACATTGTTATGAGTTTTGATTATGGCTCCTAGTTTGCAGTCATCTGCGAACTTTGTTAGCCAAAGACCTTCTGTGTTAACCTGTACTTCAGAGAAGTAGATACCAAACAGGAGAGGACCCAGGACTGAACCCTGTGGTACTCCACTTGTCACTGGTCTGAAGTTGGATTTAGAGTCTGCTACTTTCACAGTGTGGGCTCTGTCAATGAGCCAGTTGGCAACCCATCTTGTGACATAGGGATTTATACCTAGTTTAGTGAGTTTATCTATAATTCCAGAGTGGGGGATGGTGTTGAAAGCCTTGGCAAAATCTAAATAGGCTGTGTGAACTACCTTACCCTCATCTATGGCTTTGGTGACCGCTTCAAAGAAGTCTGTCAGGTTTAGGAGACATGATCTGCCTTTCACAAACCCAAACTGGGTAGGGTTCAGAGTTTGGAGATTGCCAATGTCATTGTTTATAATTTCCATGATGATAAATTTCATAGCCTTGCAGACCAGGCTCGTCAGGCTAATGGGGCGGTAGTTCCCAGGGATCATGGTGGCTCCCCTTTGTGTAGTGGGATAACTGTTGCAGTGCTCCACTCAGTGGACACAAAGCCTGAAGTGAGGCTATGATTGAACATGGTACTTAGGTGGGGTGCCAGTTCATTCTGTAGTTCTTGTAGAACGCAGCCTGGGATGTTGTCAGGTCCCATGAATTCTGTGTTCTTGGCTTTGGAGAGTGCATTTTTTACCTGTGCAGCCATGATTACAGGAACTTTGCATTCTTCCAGTATAGAGATGTGCCCTTTAGGGGGTGAGAGAGGGCTAAAGTTAGCACTGAACCTGTCTGCCAGGATGTTGGCAATATCAGTTGGTTCTGTATATTTAGTGTCATTGTGCTGTAACTCAGAGCAGATCTAAGTGTTGCCATTGAGATTCTTGACATAGCTATAGAATGCTTTGTGGTTGTCTTTAGAATAAGTGGTGATTTTGTTTTCGTAACTAGCTTTGGAGGATTTTATGAGGGATCTCAGCTTCTTACTGAGGCTGGCAATGGAGTTCCTCCAATCATGGGATTTTACTCTTTTTTGCAACAGTTTCTTTCTTCTGTTGTAGAGTTTTTTTATGGTAGGGGACCACCAGATTGACTTCCATTTTTTGGAGGATAGCATCTTGGTTCTATTAGGGAATGCACAATGCATGCACTTGTGTAAGTGCTTATAAAGTGCATTTGTATAGGAATCAGCAGTCGTACCTCTATTGTCCATCAGCATGGGTGTCGAAAGGTTTTCCACTTCTGTCTTAAGAAGCATGAAGTTGGCTTTGGAGAATATTTTTACAGTTGTTTCCCTAATGGGGGTGGGGTGGGGGTGGGATGTGGGAGTCTAGGGTGATTAGCTTGTGGTCGGATCTGACCAACAAGGAATTGACCTCTGGTGTAGAACACCGGTTGCCCATGTTGGTAATGACCAGATCTAGGATATTTCTGCCCCTGGTGGGGTTGTGGATAAGTTGATCCAAGGCATTGGAATTTATGAATTCCAGAAAACGTTGAGCACAAGAGCTGGTACATGAATAATTTTTCCAGTTAATGGTGGGGTAGTTGA